>NC_140964.1:135726196-135731196 GCF_056783735.1 Eptatretus burgeri
ACCCTCGACTCCTGTCAAACACTGTCATCCTGACACCCACAAATCAGTATTCCCTGAGAATGAATGATGACATCACACACAAATTACCAGGCACCATCAAAGTATACTTAAGTGCAGACCAAGTCATTTGCGAAGATCCACGAGAGGCTGAGCAATATCCTTTAGAATTTTTAAACTCCATTACCCCAACTGGCATGCCTCCGCACAGACTACTCTTGAAGCCTGGTGTCATTATCATGCTCTTGCATAACCTAGATATAAAAAGAGGGTTGTGTCATGGCACACGACTGATTGTTAGGAATCTCCACAACCATGTTCTAGATGCCGAGATCCTAACTGGGGCAAACAAAGGTGACAATGTGTTGATACCATGAATCAAACTGGCCCCATCATATGTGAACTTGCTATGCCATTCATTCTTGAAAGAACACAGTTTCCAGTAAGAGTCAGCTACTGCATGACTATAAACAAAGCGCAAGGCCAAACCTTTGATGAAGTTGGGTTATATCTTCCACAGCCGGTGTTCAGCCACGGTCAGCTATATGTTGCCTTCTCACGATCACGTCGGTTCTCGGACATTACGGTGCAAATTATACCAACTACAAAACAAAGGTTCCACAATGACAATGCTATAACGCAAAACATTGTGTATCAAGAAGTACTTTGAACATTGTATTCCACTTACTGCATTAAAGTAAAATTACTACTGATACTCTGCATCAGTTCCTTTCTCAAACACACCCACCCCAACATGTCGCGCAGATTATGCTAGTATATATATATATATATATATATATATATATATATATATATATATATATATATATATATATATATATATATATATATATATATATATAAATCGAAATATATATATATATATATATATATATATATATATATATCTACCATAGACTCCTATAGAGAAGGACTGGTTTTGAGGTTGGAGTCCTGCTGACTACAAGCAAGCATCTGTTTTACCTTTTTTGTTGATGGTAGAATGATTAAGCCGGATCGACGAATCATTTTGTATGCACTGGGTGATATGTTGTGAAGCTGCATTACGAAAATCATAGTATCAGTATCAAATCGACGACGATCAAGAGGTTTGAACATAAGATGCAGCTGCGACAGAAGGAAGGTGAAATGAGGAAGCTCGTGTGCCTCAGTCATCCAACAGAGCTGGCTTATTACAAGCTGAAGAATTTCCTTGCTTGTACATTCATAGATGTTTACCTGGTCAGTTATGGATCGAATCTGGGACCATTTTGAGAGCAGGCTGTTCTTCTGCAAATGAAAAAGTCGTTTGGGCACCTCAATGCCATCTTTCTCAACTCCATTCAAGAATAGAAATCCAAAAGGTGAGTGAACTTGTTGGAAATGAAAGAACTGCTTGACAGTTTGTCCAGCAGCATCAGTTCTTGACAGGTAAAGGTTTTCCTGGTCTTTTATGACATTAAAGCCAGGAAAATAGGAGCTGATTTTAGCACAGAAGTGGTCGAAATTTTGGATATTGTCTGCAGCCTCATCAGCTGCCTGCATCTTCTTAGCTCTTAATTCTGACGAAGAAGATGATGTTCGGCGTGGGGCTGAGGTCACATGCTTCAAAGATGATTTCGGTACTCCAGGAAATATTGATGGGGGTTCTTTGGGTCGTGTGCCACCCCGAACTGACACCAATCACAATTGAAATGTGTCTCACAAATATATATCTCCTTGAAGCACCTGAAGCTTTCTTTCTCATTTGGCATTGTCAATATCCATCTCTCCCTCCCCTCAGGATCTTTTGGGAAGGATATGACCTTTACATAAGGCGGCCCATCATAGTTTCTTCAACAACCAAAGCAGCTGCAACGACATGGCATATTGTCACCAAAGCAGGAAACAACACAAAGATCCTGTGAGATCACCAGCTGGACAGTTTCTGAAAGAGAAACAAACAAAACATACATTAGTTAACGATGATAGAACTCAGGAAGTAAGTGCAGTAGGTGCACAATGTCAGTTTTGTCATAGACTTTACAAAAGTTTTCCTCGATGAGTTAGACACAAAAACGGGCAAAAAATACCAAAACTCAGTAATTTGACCTTGAAATATGACCTTTTGACCTTGAAGATGACCTCAGGTGGTGTTGAAAATGACACTGTTGAACTCAGCATCCTCAAAAACCCCTATATGGATCCCGAGATCGTGTCTCCAGCCCTTCTGGAAGTCATTTTAGCCCCGGACTCAAGTTAATCCTTCAGACTCAAGTTACAAACCCCGAGATCGTGAGGTTCCAGTCCTTCTCTATCAGAGTCTATGATATATATATATATATATATATATATATATATATATATATATATATATATATATATATATATATATATATATATATATATATATATATATATATATATATATATATAGTTGTGGATTTTCTCCATTCAGCGTGCGGGCGACCGCCTTAAGCTCAATTGCGGCCGCGCGAGCCCACCGAATGAGCAATCTTGTCGCAGCTTTTCGGATCAACGCCGAAACCCAGCTACGGGTGTTGTTAACCACACCATAAACCAGCAACTCTTCTGATCACGCGCTACAGGGTCGATCGCCGCATTGTTGATGCACCTAATTATTCGCGCAGACAGAAATGCCGGGGATTTACACCTCAACGGAGCCTGCACGAAAACGAGGCACTTTAAGCAGCTCGTTCCGTTTGCGATTGCCGAGCGGTTTTATATCGCCAAGCCCCGTCGGACCAGATGTACGTTTTATTGGCTATTAATCAGCCAGCTATTTATTCCGAACGCAATTATGGCAGTCAATGGCAAGAAAGGACGCAACGAGCAGGTGACATTTCAACAATGGGGACATTTATTTTCACACGTATGTAATGAATGGGGGGATAGGACAAGACACGAGTAAAAACCTCCAGCCGATATCTATTTATTACATACATGCACTTAATCAGTTCTACTTAGTAGACAAGGCACCACAGACTTCCATGCAAAAACCCCAAAAAGTAAGATAGAACTGGGCTCGTAAGCCTTTAATGTTCCTCAGATCTGGGATGACCGAAGGAGTTCCGCGAGGCCGGGCAGGTTACCTTTGTCGCCCTTGAGGCGACTCGATGGGTCTTTTGGTCGGTGACCCTCCGTATGTCTCGTCGTCAACGCGGCAGCTGTTGTAACGGTGGCTAGGTAGGTCCAGGGCCTAGCAGCGCAGCCTGGTCGCTCGGACCGTTATGTAACTGGCTGGTGACTTCTCTCCGGCTGGCGACTTCTCTTGACTCCAACTCGACTGCCTCCACCGAAGAACGAACTCCACTCCTCCGACCAACACTTGACTGGACTCACCAACTCGACTCTCTCACCAACTCGACTCTCTGGCCAGCGAATGCGGCTTTTTCATCACCCCTGGGGCGTTCGCCCCTCCCTTCTTGGTGCGCGGGGGAAAAAATCCAGGCGTCATCGTGGTCTATTCTCAGAGCATTTGGTTTTTTTAACCGTCACTTTTGTTTAACCATTCCAGAATATCGGGGCGGGAGTTGCTGAGTTGTTCTTTTTGTTTGTAGAGATGCCGTGGTTGTAAACTTTGTGGCATTGTGGTGGAGGTAGCGTGGTTGTAGAGATCTTGTTGAGGAGTGGTGGAGGTGGCATGGTTGTCGAGATATTGTTGATGTGTGGTGTGTTTGTTTAAAATAAAAGATAAAGAAAGATTAACGGCTAACTCAAAGATTCACAGCCCGGCACACGGATAATTCCCGTTATACATCGGTGGGGAAATCTAACCTGGAACACACACTTATCGACATAACTGATCTTCGGGGAACCTGAGTGGTGATCTGTGAATTTCCACAACCGCAACAATATATACTAGCGATACCCGTGCACATGCACAGGATAGCAGTACAACATAGCTGGTAGCAGACGACAGACTGTACACGGGGAATGACAAAAATCCTCATTGTGCAAAATGCAAGTGGTACTATGGAACGCTAAGACTTCCCAAACATTGGCGGCATGTCCGCTAAGTGCCACAGCAGTTTCATAGGGATCGTGTGATGGCGAGCCGAGTTTTTAGTGTGCAAGCTTGGTATATATATATATATATATATATATATATATATATATATATATATATATATATATATATATATATATATATATATATATATATATTGTTGCGAATTCGCGCCCGCCGGCGTGCGAGCGGCCACGTAACTCGAATAGCGGGACGTCGCCCACCGGACGGACAATTCCGTCGTGACCCTCTCGGACTAACGCCGGGAACTAGTCACGGGTGGGCCTTTCGGCCTCACCACGATCGTGCCAATCGGCCCCCCGCGTGGGATAGGGTTGTTCGCCAAATTCGACCTTCCTAAGTACCCACACGGAGGGTAGACCGGGCGATCGCACCTCGCCGCAAGTCGACTTCGGACACGGGCCACTTTAAGCGACCCGTTCCGTACTATCGGGATAACCGAGCGGTGTTATCGTCAACCTCGACGGTTCCGATTAATTGCCGGGCGTATTTTAGCCCACTACCAACCCTTTACGTGAAGTAAGATGGAGATTCAATTAAAGAAAAGACGAAGCGAAACGGGAAAAACAGTTCAACATCAGGCACATTTATTCAGCGGCAAACGGAAAGCACACATATACAATTACAACAATTATGCACTAAAAGCAAATGTAACAAAAGAAACACAATGCAGATCTACTACCGACTACGCGAGCACACGGCAACATTTACACAGTTTTACTTTACAGACGTGGCCGACAACACATATACTCAAAAGCAAAAGAAAAAGGGGGCCACCCTCTACTACAAGGGGGGCAGACGTGGTCTGTGGGCGCGAGACCGGGCAGAGCCTACCCGTCTTGTGATGAGCCGCAAAATCGCGGCGGCGCCCCGACTTCGCGCTCCTCCGCGGGCCTCACTGGCACTGCCTGGAATGGGGTGGGAATGGGGCCCCCTTTTCGCACTATCTCAGCGCGGGGGGGAAACAAGGGGG
>NC_140964.1:135736196-135751196 GCF_056783735.1 Eptatretus burgeri
GAAAAAATTATAGATGCTTCCACAGTTCCCACAATAGAATATACTCCTAAAAAACTTCAAATGTAACAAAGATTTCAGTCAAATGAGGAAGGGAAAACGAGAGCACATAGGAGAATTAGAATATGATGATGAAGGATTATTTCAACAACTGGAAGAGATTAATCAACCACCTCATTATATTGTGAATGCTCTTCAAAACAATGAATATTCAGCGGATTCAAAAACCAAAGCAGGACTCGTTCCAACAGAACAACCAGCAATATTTCATCTTGTTCAAGAAAAGGGATTGATATTTAATGGTGAATTAAGGTTTTTGAGTTCTGCTCAACCCCCTGTTAAACTGACTCTGAGATTAATGTTTCTTCCAACAAAAGATGGAAAACAAGGTTCAACTGTGAGGGATGAATCAAAGTATTTTGATAAACCATTGGATATGAAAAATAAGGATGAGAGCATATATTGATCTGTTGGACTCTCTTAATTATAGGGTTCGTCTAAGTGGTAAAAGTAGGAAGAATGAGAAGGAGAAACACATTATGCAGGCTTGAAGTAGGCGTTAGTTTTTAGGTGTTAGTTTTCTTCCAAATGACCCATCACAATTAGTTCATAGACTTATTGTTGTTTGGTAGTAAGAAGCCTGGAAATAACAGTTGTTTAATGAAGCATCAGCCATTTTCGACCAGTTGATGAACATGAAAATAATTAATAAATGTCAATACAAAGACATTTTATCCCATATTAAATAAGATGAGAAGCACAATCCTTAGTTTTAATTTCACAACAAGCAACCACACATCTTCATTCCCATACCCACAACAACTTGACGCAACAAAAGAATATGAGGCGTCTTTATTGTCCATGGAAACTTATAAAACCTCGTTTAATATCACCGAAAAAAATGAAAAGTTTAGCTATCATCCGGGAAGTGGATACAAAACGATAACAGTCTCACCCGGAGCATATGAGATTTCTCAAATATCTTCCGAAATTGCTTGGCTTATGAAAGAACAGGGTGAAGAACCAAAAAATATTGTTATAGATATTCAAAAACATACTTCAAAATCAACAATTAAATTAAAAATAACTACCAGGTTGATTTCACAATTGGTAATTCATTCAGAGAGTTATTGGGTTTCTCCTCAAAAAGATTGAACGAAAGAGACGTTTTCCAGTGATAATGTTATTCAAATATCCTCAGGCATAAATTCGGTTTTAATTCACTGATTTGATTGATGGCACTTGTAATTGTGGAATAAGAACAAATACAATATTTTCATTCAGTGCATACTCAACTCAAATTGGTTATAAATTCAATATGGAACCCAAAAATCTGGTTTATCTTCCTGTGTCAGGAAAAACCATATACAGAGTAAATTTTAGGATAACCGACCAAGATAATCGCATGATTTATTTTAATGGAGAAATTATATCCATCAGACTTCACCTTCATGAAGTTTTCCAATAAATAAATATGATGGTTATTGTGAGGAAACACGAGTTGGGAAAATATAAAATAATTACAAGGGATGGGATGTTCCTTTCCCCATACTACAAGGGTGAAAGTATGTATCTTGGAAGAGGATACTATAAACCTAAGAGAAAAAGAGTGTCGGACATCAATTTAGAAAAAGAGATGGGATAATTGATACTCTCATGGGTATAGGTTCAACTATTCTTAAACATAAAGACCTCATTGGTACAACTGCTTCTGCTGTGGGAAATGTTGCAGGTGCTATAAAGAGTATAAAAGATGCCCAAAAGGAATCTCATAAATTAAAAGCAATAAAAGAAATTAAGAAATGCAAAACTCAGTTGTCTCCCCAAGAACAACAGAAATAATTCAAATACTTGGGTCAGGGTTTCAAAAGTTTTAACATCTTTTTTCTTCAATAAATACAAGTATGGAAACAATTGATAGTATCGATGATTTGGATGATACTATTGTCATCTGAAACTCTACTAAAAAAGAAGACTACTTCAAGGTAAATGCAATAACTGGAACAGACTGGAATGCAAATGGCACAAAAAGTTTTGAAATAAATAATCAACAAACTTATTTGAATCTCACCGAAAGTTTCTTGTTGTGTAAATTTACATTTACGAAGGCTGCGACTAACACAAACGCTACACTCGTAAATGATTTCTTCTGGAAAATGTTTGATAGTGTTCGTTTGTATATTGGAACACAAGAAGTTGAAGCAGTTGATTATGTCTCTGTTACATCTGAAATGATGAAATTTACACTAATTTCATTTCGTGATAGAATGGGGAAGGGGGCTTTCTTTTTTTTTTTAATCAAAGCTTTTATTTCTGATATGTCAACGGGAACAAACACAGACCCTGGATATAATCAAAGGAAAGGAATATATAATGATGATACAAAAGCAGATAACACTGGGCTACATTTGAAATTTTTTTTTTCAGAGGTCTCGGTTTCCTCAACGGTTGTTATATGTTTTTTGCATGCTGAATTCATAAATGTATCTAATGTCGCTCAATCAGGTCAAATTTTTATCTCAATTTTAAGGAAAAAAAATAATCAAAATTTGTTTTTTTAATTAGCATTTTTTAATTTCAAAATCAGACTTACATTGACAGAAAATGTACAAACTATACATATAATGACACACAAGTACACTTAATGTGGAAGAAAGTGCCTTCTCAATTACTTTCATTTCAATTTCAGAAAAATAGATAAATCGTTGTTTCTGGCAACACCCAACTTCAGTCGCTCCAGCAGCTACGTGGCTCAATCTGATGTGAGCTGTCCACTTAGGTGCATGTGAGCGGCAGTACGTCCTGCGTAGTGTCCTCCTTACGATAACATTACTGTGATTCACGATGAATCGAAAGTGCAAGAATGACCCAAACAAGTTCTGCTATATCTGTGGTTAAGTGACCATACCAGACCGGCAGTCTAACATCACACGTTTTGTAAGGAAATGATATCACGCATACTTTGGAATGAAACTTGGTGACCAGGACAAAGCCTTTGCCCCTCACATATGCTGCAAAACGTGCATTGAGAGTCTGCGGCGCTGGAGCCACAAGAACATCGAGTGTCTGCCTTTTGGTAGCCCAATGGTGTGGGGGGAGGGAAGAGATCATACTAATGACTGTTATTTCTGTATGACAAACCTACAAGGTGAGTTTATCAATTTCGTTTGAGTTCAACTTTATGTTTAATAAATTCCCAAACATTCTAAATTGTCAAACTTTATATATCATGTCACCCCCTTGACGGTATGTCTATCGCTTTCATTTTAGGCATAAATCGAAAAAACAAGCAACACTTAAAGTATCCAGACGTGCCATTTGCCATTAAACCAGTGCCTCATGGACCAGGAATTCCAATTCCAGCACTGCCCGAAAATTGCAGACATTCGGCGTCCGATTCCGTTGAACAAATGGAAGATGGTGACATATCTGGTACATATCAACCTATGGGCGAGACAAGTCAACCCAAAGTCTTTAGCCAAGCGGAGCTGAACGATTTGACACGAGATTTGTTTTTGTCCAAAGAATCTGTTCAGTTGCTAGGGTCACGACTTTGTGAAAATTGTTTGTGAGCTCCTGAAACTACATTCTCCTGGTACCGCATCCGTGAAGAAGAGTTTCGAGAATATTTTAGTTCGGACGATGAAGTATCTCTGGTTTGCTGTAGCAACATCACTGGCCTCATTGCAGCTATGAGTTTGGCATATGATCCTATAGAATGGCGGCTCTTCATCGACTCCTCAAGTAGAAGCTTGAAAGCAGTACGACTCTTCAATGGCAACAAGATTGCGTCTGTTCCGGTGGGTCACTCGGTGCAGATGACTGAGAACTATCGTAATATGGAGCATTTGCTGACTGCTTTGAACTACAAATATAACAATTGGATGATTTGCGGAGACCAAAAGGGATGTTGGTGTCAACCTAGTTACATATATTTTTCTACTTTATTTATTGAAATATTCTTAACATGGATTAAAAAATATATTTTTAATAAACTGGAATAACAAATTTTAAAACAAATATGTGTGTTCTTTATTATTTATAGGTTGTGTCCATGGTACTGGGTCTCCAAGGCGGCTGCACCAAATACCCCTGCTTTCTCTGTCTGTGGGACAGCCGAGTAGACAAGCAGCACTATGTACAACGCAACTGGCCAAAAAGATCTGGCCTAGAACCAGGTTCCCACAACGTTGTGTCACACGCTCTTGTGAATCCTCAGAAGATTCTACTTCCACGACTGCACATCAAGCTCGGACTTATGAAGAATGTTGTCAAAGCACTGAACAAAGAAGGTTGAGCTTTCGCTTTCCTGAACAAGAAATTTCCTCGCGCAAGTGAGGCCAAACAAAAAGCAGGCATTTTTGATGGCCCTCAGATCAGGGAGCTTATGAAAGATCCTAAATTCGACGAAAGTATGGAGAGCAATGAGAGGAATGCCTTCTTCTTCTTCTTCTTCTTTCGGCTGCTCCCGTTTTGGGTCGCCACAGCGGATCATCTGTATGATCCGCATAGTGATTTGGCACATGTTTTACGCCGGATGCCCTTCCTGACGCAACCCTGGTCGCCTCTTACGACACAGGGATATGGTACACCTATTTTAACCGGGGTATACACCGGCCCAGTCCACTGGTACTCATTTCGCCGACCTCGGAAGGATGACAGGCTGAATCCACCCCCTGGTGTATTAATTCAGTGGCCCAACGGGGCTTGAACTCAGGAACTTTTGGATCCCAAGCCGCTGCCCTAACCACTGCGCCAACACCAGGCTCCAATGAGAGGAATGCCTGGCTCTCATTAAAATCCATTGTGATGAACTTTCTGGGCAATCACCGAAGTCCAGAGTATGAATGTGTTGTGGAAGGGCTCCTGCAGAGCTTCCAGGCTCTTGGTGCACGCATGTCCATAAAGATGCATTTTCTCAGCTCGCAGTTGGACTACTTTCTGGAAAACTGTGGTGATGTCAGTGAGGAGCAAGGAGAACGGTTTCACCAGGATATTCGAGTGATGGAAGAGAAGTACCAGGGCCGATGGGATGTCAACATGCTTGCAGACTACTGTTGGTGCCTCAAGAGAGATGTTACAGATGCGAAACACAGACGAAAATCTTTGCGAAAGCCATTTATTCCGCATTAATTGTTTTCCTTCGTCTTTTAAAGGTTGAATTTCACATTAACGGTACTTGTGCATCATTTTATATATAGTTTGTACATTTTCTGTCAATGTAAGTGATTTTGAATTTTAAAAAATGCAACTTAAAAAAACAAAAATTTTGATTATTTTTTTCCTTAAAATTGAGATAGCATAAAAACTTGACCTGATTGAGGGAAATGAGATACGTTTCTAAATTCAGCATGCAAAAAAGCATACAAGAACCGTTGAGAAAACCTCGACCTCTGAAATGATGCAGACCAGTGTAATAGTTTTACTGTGGCAGTTCCTCTTAAAGGTATATTTGGATTTTGTATATAAAGTTCTGTATGGTCTTAAAATTAGATTTCAACTGCAAGGGAATGATAATGAAAATGGATTGCTTTTTGGTGTGGCTCATGCTTTTGCTGCTCAGAATAAATTGGTTATTGATGAAATTAGTTGGTATATCAATGAATATGCTCCTAATCTTAAAAACAGAAGAGGTGTTGAAGAGAAGACTTAACTCAAAGAAGCCACTCAATGTATTATACTGTTGCGTGTCAGGAACCGGTGGCGAGAACGACCACGAGGTGAGGGAAGTTACGTCGTCTCCCACCAGACTCCCGTAATTGAAGACCGGCTTCATGGGGACGTGAGTTGTTCCTCATGAAGCCCGTGGAATGGATTAGTTAGAGGGATTTTAGTTTAGATTTAGAGGATGGGAAATTATTTTTGGAGACATGGACAGACTTTGATAATTCCGTTAAGCGGCGGGTCGCTTCACCGACCGTGGACACCAATACCTCCACCGCGTAGTGTAGGGTCTTTTTGTCTGGAACAAATTTACATAATTAACCATGCGGTGTCGTCTTCCGGAGAACCACGCCCTCGGTACGTTTTGCCTGAACCGGATCAATCTCCCAACTACCAACTACCTTTCTGGTTCGAATGCAGCCGGGCGGACCCACCAAGAACGTACTAGTTAGGATGAACAGATTATCGGGGACAAAGACCCGGCTAAAAACTCAGATCCGAACCATGCTGGACCAATGAAGGAAAAGACAAAAACGAACTGGGAACATTTCTAATCATAATTTATTTACAATATAGCGAGGAAAGTTATGTGGTTCAGGGAACAGGTTTATTGGGGATGTTATGCAGGGGAAGATGAGAGAAAGATGAAGTGCGACAAGCTGTTACACATATGTTACACTGAGTTCCGGGGAAAGGGATGCTCCATGGTGCGGCACCTGACAATGGTCGCGCAGCTCGGCCCGCAGCCGCACGTGTGGAGTATGGGTCCGTGGAGGAGCTCAAGTGGGCCAGGACCAGTAGTCAGGCCGTCGGGGCGAGACGTGAGCAGAGCCAAGCAGCGGGAACCCCTTCGTTTACAACCAACTCCGACCTCCAAGCACTCAAAAACGAATTCTCCGACTTCCAAAGAACTCAAGACTCCAGCAAAGAACGAACTGTCTCACTCCAACGCTCCTCGCAACCAACCCTCTCAGAACCCACCAACGAACCCTCCTCTGAGGATGGTGTCGTAATTTATCTCCCAGCCAAGGACTCTACACTGAGGATCGCTTCATAATTTATAGATCTCCCTCAGCGGGGAGGAGCCTTGGTGAAGCTGACGTCACTGTCCGCCTTGATTGGACGGAGCTTCCATGGGTCCGCCCTTTCTGGGCAGGGTTTCGGCCACACTGGGAAGTCCGCCCACTCCACGAGTGTGGACTCGTCAAGAAAGAGTTGGAGCATTTGGAGAAGCCGAATAGGAACTGCGGACGTGAAGATTCTGTCTCGGAAAAACGAGTCTCCAGAGACAACAGGTCGACCATGGTACGTTGTTGCCAGCGAACCGAAGGCTGCAAGTGCTCGGGTACCAGAGATTGCAATGGAGGGGGTATAAAGATTGATTAACCTAACGAAAAAAAACATCGCAACGCAACCCTTTTCACTTTCCCATGACACACAAGGAGGGGTTCTATCTGCACATATACTGAATGGAATAACTAACTTTGTGACACCAGTATGTTGTATGCACATGGCTCCGAGAACCGTAACAATACATTAAAAGAAGATGCCAACATGTTAAACTGAACCAAACCACTTACACGTGGAATTTGGGTGTTCTGGAAGGAAAGCCAAGATATCTGTGGCTCATTTAAAAAAAAAAGATGGTGATACTGCGACTGATAAGAATAATGCATCGAGTGATAATGCGAAGGTGAAACAACTTCGCGTTTCTCTCGATGGAACACTTTATCCATGAGATAGATTGGAAATTAATTGGGAAATTAATCTCCTATTTTGGGCTTTTAGGACTTGAGTCAGTCTCAATTTTACTTTTGCTTGTATGGGAGGGGGAGGAAATCAGTGTCCTATCTTGGGCTTTTGGGGCTTGAGTCAGTAAGTTTTTCCCTTTTCCCCCATTCATTTGAATGGCTGCCTCAGAACCACCATTTATCCTCCACTCATGGGTGACCATTTTTATCCAGTATCAACCCTCTATATGGAGTACGACCATACACCGTGATAACACAGCCCATGGATTCGCCTGGAGTGCTCTGCGAAAGATGACAAAACAGCATTAGAATTTTGGATGCGGATATTTTGCTTCTCAAAAAAGAAGTGGGATAGCAGAAGTGTGTTGAAAGAGATATGCTGAGGCAAATCACAAATACCTCCCAGATTATGATGCTTTAAAAGATAGTTCTTATTTCAAGCACAATGTTGCTAATAATTTACGTGGATGGACAATGTCTGAAACTCTACCATAGGGGGTTTAAAATGGGTCAAAGAGAAGAACTGTGAAAAAGTCTTGAAAGATGTTTAATCTCGACAAAAAAAATAATTGGACAAGGGAAAGTTAGGATGCAACTTTGAAGAGGATTTCAAATACTCAGAACTTCACAATACTCATAAATACTTAACATTTGGCCATGATAAAGAAGGACCAAAAAATAATGTTTCCATGATTTCCAACAATCATAAATTACATGTGCACACAGATCAACAGAAAAACTTTCAACTACATGAAACGATGAAGACAATTCAGTCTTTGATCAAGAAAACCTGAGACAATATCTATCAGTTGGCTTGAGAACAAAGAAAATTCATACAATTAAAAGTTTTTAATCAAAGGCCTTGAAGCAATACATCGATTTTAACACTCCGGTGTGAACAGTTATGAAGACTTACTTTAAGAAAGACTTCGACAATGAATAATTCCGTGTATGGCAATATGATGGAAAATGTGAGAAATAGACAAAACATGTCTCAAATAATCTTCGGAAAAAACATCCAAGTTAATTAAATGCATCTTGGGAACAAGCAACCAAATTAATTAAATGCATCTTGGGAACAAGTAACCAAATTAATTAAATACATATTGGGAACAAGCAACGAAATTAATTACATACATATTGGGAACAAACAACCAAATTAATAACATACATATTGGGACAAGTAAACAAAAATTAATTAAATACATATTGGGAACAAGCAACCAAATTAATTAAATACATATTGGGAACAAGCAACCAAATTAATTACAGACGTATTGGGAACAAGCAACCAAATTAATAAAATACAAATTGGGAACAAGAAACCAAATTAATTAAATACATGTTGGGAACAAACAACCAAATTAATAACATACATATTGGGAACAAGCAACCAAAAATTAATTAAATACATATTGGGAACAAACAACCAAATTAATTATTAAATACATATTGGGAACAAGCAACCAAATTAATTAAATACATATTGGGAACAAGCAACCAAATTAATTAAATACATATTTGGAACAAGCAACCAAAAATTAATTAAATACATATTGGGAACAAACAACCAAATTAATTATTAAATACATATTGGGAACAAGCAACCAAATTAATTAAATACATGTTGGGAACAAGCAACCAAATTAATTTAATACATATTGGGAACAAGCAACCAAATTAATTACATAAGTTTTGGGAGCAATCTTCCCCTCGTCCCACTCTTCTCGGCATCCCACAAACCCTCAAACCTCTCAGTCCCACACCCTCCACCTTCCTCAGACCCTCACAGCTTCCCCTCCCCTCCTCCTCCACAGGTTTCTTTCCACTTTTGTGATTGAGAGTTTGTGGTTGCTTCCATCTTGTTCACCTCATGACCTCCTCTCATCCTTATTCTCCCCCACCTCCCTCATTTCTCCAAATCTCCCTCTCTGATCCTGCATGGCTCATCCGATGCTGATTGAAATTGCATTTTTTAGAGAAACCTTTGTCACAGACAGAACACTTGTAAGGGAATGCTCCAGTGTGAGTGGTACTATGGATGTTTAAACTCTGTACATAAATAAAATCCTTATTACATATAGAACATTTGTAAGGACGCTCTCCTGTGTGGATCCTCATATGTGTTTTCAAACTGCTACTCTGAGAGAAACCTTTATCACAAATGGAGCATTTGTAAGGACGCTCTCCTGTATGGATCCTCATATGTGTTTTCAAATTGTCTTTTTGAGAGAAACCTTTATCACAAATGGAGCATTTGTAAGGACGCTCTCCTGTATGGATCCTCATATGTGTTTTCAAATTGTCTTTTTGAGAGAAACTTTTATCACAAATGGAGCATTTGTAAGGACGCTCTCCTGTGTGGATCCTCATATGTGTTTTCAATAGGTCTTTTCTCGAGAAAGCTTTATCACACATGGAGCATTTGTAAGGACACTCTCCTGTATGGATCCTGATGTGATAGTTCAAACCACATTTTTGATAAAAGCTTTTATCACACACGGAACATTTGTAAGGACACTCTCCTGTGTGCATCCTCATGTGTGTTTTCAATCTGCGATTGTGAGAAAAATCTTTATCACATACGGAGCATTTGTAAGGACACTCTCCTGTGTGGATTCTCATGTGTGTTTTCAATCTGCGATTGTGAGAAAAATCTTTATCACAAATGGAGCATTTGTAAGGACTCTCTCCTGTATGGATCCTCATATGTGTTTTCAAACTGTGATTGTGAGAGAAACCTTTATCACAAACAGAGCATTTGTAAGGACACTCTCCTGTATGGATCCTTATATGCGTTTTCAAATTCCCTTTGCGAGAGAAACTTTTATCACATATGAAGCGTTTGTGTTGGTGCTCCCCAGTGTGGGTGGTACGATGGGTGTTTAAATGCTGTTTATGATAAAAATTCTTATCACAAATAGAACATTTGTAAGGACGCTCTCCTGTATGGATCCTCAAATGTGTTTTCAAACTGCTAATGTGAGAGAAACATTTATCACAAATAGAACATTTGTAAGGACGCTCTCCTGTATGGATTCTCATGTGCGTTTTCAAACTGCTGTTTTCAGAGAAACCTTTATCACACATGGAGCATTTGTAAGGACGCTCTCTTGTATGGATCCTCATATGTGTTTTCAAATGGTCTTTTCTCGAGAAACCTTTATCACAAATGGAGCATTTCTGTGGGCGCTCCCCAGTGTGGGTGGTACGATGGGTGTTTAAATGCTGTTTATGATCAAAATTCTTATCACAAATAGAACATTTGTAAGGATGCTCTCCTGTATGGATCCTCATGTGTGTTTTCAAACTGCCATTGTTGGAGAAACCTTTATCACAAATGGAGCATTTGAAAGGACGCTCTCCTGTATGGATCCTGACGTGAATTTTCAAACTGCCGTTTTCAGAGAATCCTTTATCACAAACAGAGCATTTGTAAGGACGCTCTCCTGTATGGGTCCTCATATGTGTTTTCAAATTACCTTTGTGAGAGAAACCCTTATCGCAAACAGAACATTTGTGTGTTCTCTCCCCTGCATGGATCCTCATATGTCTTTTAACATTACTTCGTGAAGCAAAATCCATCCTGTGCCCATGACACCAAGAACGTATTCGCCTTTCAAGAACCTTTTTGTGTTTGGTTAATTTAATATCCATGCCGTTTCGAGCAGATGTGCACTTGTATTTTAAAGGTAGTGAGTCTTGATCTGGTGGTTGCTTCTTCAAAGACTTCTTCACTGTCAGACTCCAACTCGACCTGATTTCTCCAATTGGACCTCGTGATTGTTCTAGAAAAAACAAAGAGCAATATAGTTTGTAATTTTTTTTTTTAAAGTGAAAGTAAAAACTGCAGAACATAATGTGTTCTTTGTAAAATTTACAGACCAGAAACACCAACACCCACTGTTATATGAGGGGATGACAACTTACAGGCTTATATCCCATTATTTCTGCTCAGACATAAGGTGAGGGGACCTAGCCTTAAGGCCCATTCACTCCTTGACGTTTTAGCCAGCAATGGCAACGTATTAAAATGTATGTAAAACGCTGGCTTACGTTGAACTTTTGATGTTTTTTTTTTAAAGATTTGGAGGTACTCATAACGACTTGGTCTTATGCATAATGTATTAGTAACAGACACAGAACGTTTCGTTGTGTTATAGATAACTTATACAACGAATGCTGAACCTGTTGTCGGCCTTCACAACCTATGCCCAACGATAGTCTCACTTATGCATAGCGCGCTGCACGCATCGCCAACGATGACGTGGCGTAGGTTATGAAAAGGCTGCCGCACAATGATTCAAATCATAACCGCCACAGAAATGGAAGTGTCAACATCGCAGTCACACCTTGGCGATCTTGCCAGCGTATGCCGACCTCTGAAAAATGCGTCTAAAACGCTGGCACATGTCGAATACGGTATGGGTAAGTTTGGTGTGCGTGAATAGAACGCTAAAGTACGCTATCATACGTCGTATTAAATGGAGTACGTCTAGTAATTTTAAACATGTTGAAAATTTTATGACGTACGTGCCGTATGACACACGCTCCGCATGCGATGGGAATAAGTTATACGCACGATATGCGATCGTTGACACACATCGACACACGTTACTTGAAAGGTACTCATAAGTCGAAACACGTCAAGGTAATGGTTTGCGTCAGTGTTCCAGACTCCGGTTTTTTTTCTTTGGCATGACGGTGTTCAGTGTACAGTGCGGTTATGATTTAAATCGGTGAGCGGCAGCCCATTAATTATATTATGTTATAACCGCACTAGAAATCGAAGTGTCAAAATAACCATCATACCGAAGGAAGGAAGAAAAAATAAATAAATAAATAAAACCAGGAAGTCTGGAACACTGACCCTAACCATTACCTTGATATGTTTCGACTTATGAGCACCTTACAAGTAACGCGTGTCGATGTCTGTCACCGATCGCGTAACGTGAGTACAACACGTTACTCGTAGGTTAGAAATAAGTTTTGGGTATGCTAAACATTACCTCGACATGTTTCGACTTATGAGTAACTTACCAGTGACGTGTGTCAACGATCGCATGACGTGCCGCCAACTTATGGCCAGCGTTATGCGGAACGTGTGAGTCATACGCTGGCATAAGTCTGAAAATTTCAAGCATGGAAAATTTGAGGACAACCAAAAAGTACAACGTTTAAAGCCAGTGTACAACGACGTATGGCAGTGTTTTTCAGCGTGCTCTCAATATTATCAAAACTTACCCATAACGTATTCGACGTGTACCAGCGTTTTAGACAAATTTTTCAAAAATCGGCATAAGCTGGCTAAAACATCAAGGTGTGACTGGGCCTTTACAGGCTTGTTGGTACCCAATTTAAATTGTTCTGTTTGAGGAAGATAAGGGTACCCTATTATTCTTGTTCGGATTATTATTGTCATGTCTGAGAAACACTAACGTGTTTGCCTCCTCCTCTCTCACCCCTCTCTCTCGCCCCCACTCTCATCCCCCCCTCTCCCGTCCCCCTCTCTCGCAGATATTGGTTGACAGATAAATGGCCGTAACTTGGGAACCACTCATCCGATTAATATCAAACCTCGAAAAGGCACATCCGTGGGTCCTCAGCAATATTCCTGGCAAGTTTCAATCAGATCGGACCGTCAATCGTGCAAAAAAAAAAATCATAAAAAATCAAAAATAAATAAACATTAATTGTGACGTCATTTGTGATGTCATAGCACCGTGTCTTGTCATTGGTCGACAGATAAATGGCCGGAACTTGGGAACCGCTTATCCGATTAATATCAAACCTTGAAAAGGCACATCCGCAGGTCCCCAGCAATATTCCTGGCAAGTTTCAATCAGATCGGATCGTCAAGCGTGCAAAAAAAAAAAAAAAATAATACCAAATAAATAAACATTAATTGTGACGTCATTTGTGATGTCATAGCACCGTGTCTTGTCATTGGTCGACAGATAAATGGCCGTAACTTGGGAACCACTTGTCCGATTAAAATCAAACCTCGAAAAGGCACATCTGCGGGTCACCGGCAATATTCTTGGCAAGTTTCAATCAGATCGTTCCGTCAATCGTGCAAAATAAATAAATAATTAAATAAACATTAATTATGACGTCATTTGTGACGTCATAGCACCGTGTCTTGTCATTGGTTGACAGATAAATGGCCGTAACTTGGGAACTGCTTGTCCGATTGACATCAAACCGCGAAAAGGCACATCTGCGGGGCCCCGGCAATATTACTGGCAAGTTTCAATCAGATCGGACTGGCGGTTGTCGAGAAATGGCGGTCGCAGACAAACAGACGGACAGACAGACAGACAGACAGAGAGAGAGAGACAGACACACACAGAGATTGCTGGAATTATAGATAGATGCTGTTATCATTAGTCTGAGAAAAATGGCATGATAAGGTGATACGGTGGAACCACACTTCAGCTGCCATTTATACACCTTTTCAACACTGAAAAAGCAGTAAAATGGCCGTAACTTGGGAACCGCTCGTCCGATTGACATCAAACCTCGAGAAGGCACATCTGCTGGGCCCCGGCAATATTCGTGGCAAGTTTCAATCAGATCGGACTGGCGGTCGTCGAGAAACGGCAGTCGCAGACAAACAGACACAGACACAGACACAGACACACAGATTGCTGGAATTAAATATACATATATATATATATATATATATACATATATATATATATACATATATATATATACATATATATATATATATATATATACATATATATATATATACATATATATATGTCTGTATTCATAAATATATGAATATGTATATATCTTCTTCTTCTTTCGGCTGCTCCCGTTAGGGGTGGCCACAGCAGATCATCCGTATGATCCGCATAATGATTTGGCACATGTTTTACGCCGGATGCCCTTCCTGACACAACCCTGGTCGCCTCTTACGACACAGGGATATGGTACACCTATTCTAACCAGGGTATACACCGGCCCAGTAGACTGGTACTCACTTCGCCGACCAAGGAAGGATGACAGGCTGAGTCAACCCCCTGGTGTATTAATTCAGTGGCCCAACGGGGCTTGAACTCAGGACCTTTTGGATCCCAAGCCGCTGCCCTAACCACTGCGCCAACACCAGGCTATGTATATGTGTATGTATATATATATATATATATATATATATATATATATATATATATATATATATATATATATATATATATATATATATATATACATATATACATATATACAGTAGACTAGGCATAAGTCGGCAGCATGTAACTCGTCACTTCGCCTAAGTTGGCAGCGTCAAAAAGTCCCGAATTTATCTCATGTTAAGTCCCTATGAATAAAGGGTCAACACTCTGTAAGTCGTCATCTCTGAGTCTCACTTCGTCTAAGTCGTCAGATGTTGTCCGTTCCCACGTAATGGAAACTCAAGTAAATTACCACTCCTCACTCGTCATATGGAACTGCTGCCTCGTGAGAAGCCCGATTTCATGGAATCATGATGCTCGCTCATTGGTTTACACCGCCAGTGATAGGCTATTTCTAACTGCATACACATGTTGATCGCACTGCAGGCAGGACAATGGCGACT
>NC_140964.1:135756196-135988696 GCF_056783735.1 Eptatretus burgeri
TTCTTTGGGCTCTCCTCGTTCGACTCTCTTCAGCTTCTCCAGCTACTGCAGGCTTCGGGCTCCAGACTTCCACACTGCTCTGACTGACGAACACGGTCCTTTTATCCCCCCGCTGCTTCGCCTTTGACCCCCTCCCTTTGACCTTTCACCTCGCTCCCCATTGGCCCGAGAAAAAGTGGGCGTGAAGGCTTTTTGATCCACAAATTTGCATATATCGATCGTTCTGGAGGCGGGGCCAAATCGCCCCTCGCTCACCGATTGGACGGCAAAAAGTGGGCGTGTGTCGTTTTTTGATCCGTTTTTGAAGCACAAAATCCGTGATTTTGTACACGCTGTTCAACGTGCGCCCTGCACGAGTCCAACACCGGTACCCACAGCGGGGCAAGAACGGTGGCGATGCTACGGTTGCGAGGTGTGACGTGAAGGTCGTGGCGGTTGTGGTGAAGCGGAGTTGTGGTTGGTGGTTGATGTTGTGGTTGTGGTGGTAATCATGGCGGTTGGTCCAAAATAAAGATAGTAAAAGAAAAACGGCTATCCTGAAGAGTCGCAGCTCGCATAAATGACATGTATTCCCACTAGACAACGGGTTTGGGCCTAACTACACATGCACTTACCGAGATACCTCACCTAAGGGACCTGAATGGTGGTTTGCGAATTTGGTAACCACAACACTACCCCCTCCCCTTTTTACAGACTCGTCCCGAGTCGTCAAATTTTCGTGTGCCATCATGTGTAGTTTTCCCCTAGTACATTTTACCTACGGATCCCTGAGTGCGACATTCATGGTATCCGTGTCCCCAAAATAAATAACCTGAGGGCTGCGTAACTATCTAAACAAACTCACTCACACGGACGACTTAAATAAAATTGCCGGCGCTAAGACATACATGCCGGGGGCGCACTCATATTTACAGTACATCTTAACCTTAACTTACAAATTTTACACTAAACCATGGCCCAGGATCATTGAACTCTGCAAAAAGAAAGCAGTTAACAGGGAGCCAGGCTGCTCGCATGCAGTCTCTGGCTCAAAACAATGCAGGTGACAGGGAACGTGGCTGGCTGCTCACACACAGTCCAAGGCCTTCCCTTTTGAACTGAACGCAGTGAACCACAACGGTGCATGGGCTGCACAAACGCAGTCTCCGTGCCAGCTCAAGTGGCACACGCAATGAGCACAACGAATGGATGCATGGACACAAACACGGTGCACGGGCCGCCACTGCAGGCCCGTGTTGTAGCTGCCAACAGGGCAGTTCTTGCAGCTTGCAAACTGTTGCTTTTACGATCCTGGCGCACATGGCAATGAACAAGGGGGGGGCAAAGCAAAAATTGAACGGGGCTGGTGAACATGGGCAGTGGGCATGGCATGGCAAAGGCAGCAGGCAAACACAGCCGGCAGATGAACTGGCCGGCACAGGCCTTGAAGAAAAAACAGGCAGCCGGCAGATGAACTGGCCGGCACAGGCCTTGCAGCACAGCAGCTGCAGACGATCCAGCCGGCACAGACCTTGCAGCAAAATAACAGCTGCCGATGAAGTTGGCCGGCACAGGCCTTGAAGAAAAAACAGCCAGCCGATGAAGCTGGCCAGCTTTTGCCGTTCAGTGGAGGTTGATGGAGGGGGTGCGGTGGTGCTGGCCACTTGGAAGGCGGGCTCGGACCTACCTACCTGTCTCCCTCCCAACCTATCGCCTTTGCCTGTCACTGTACATACCCACTCCCTTAATTTGTCAAACCCCAATTTAGCCCCAACTTATTTTTTTGTTTTTATTTTTACTTCCCCACTATAAATCGTCCCCTAACCCCCTTTATCGTCTTTGTTCGGCTAACCTATCCTGTCACCTAGCCTACTCCCAACCCCTACGTTCCCTTCCCGGAGGGGAATAAGGGAGAGCTAACGTCCTGTGTCGAGGCCCAACTCAAGCCTCAGAATGGCCTCCCCAGAGTTCGGCGATCTAACCCAAAGAGGGTCCAGCGGCCCACAACGAGAGCGAGGGGATGGATGGTGCGGAGGGGTACATCTCCTAATCTACCCTAACCATTTAACTGTTAAACTACCCCGGGGCTTTCAACAAGCGCCTCTCGCTTAAACTATTGGTTCTAACAACCCAGATTCCCGTCGCCTGTGTTGGTGTCCTCACAATTTCGGGCCTTGCCCCCCAATTTTCTCTCCGTGCCCTCACACGGTCTCCTGGCTGGGACACGTGGCTCCCTTTGGCAGGCACGACCCTCTGCCGATTCTCCCGCTATGGCACCCCCGGGCACGACACTGCCCCCGAGCCTACCAGCTCCCTAACACCGGGAGTGCCCCCATGGCACCTCCCCTGAAACGCACACGTGGCAGGCCGGCCTCCGGGCCCCTTTCCGAGGGTCACCCGTGCCCACAACACTGCCCACGCGGCTAATGGCACCCCGGGCCCCCGCACCAAGCAGGCGCACCCGTGCCCACTACTCTATCCCGGCCCCCCATGGGCCCATGGCCTACCGCGGCCGACTAGCCTGGTGCCCGGGGTACCCACTCAGCGATACTCACCTTTCGCAGCCACGCTCCCAAGCCCGTCAACAGGGCTCCTGCACCCCTCCAAATGGGTCTCGAGCCTACTTTCCCACCAACAGCAAAACGACCTCCATTTTTCAATTTGACTAACCCAGCTAACTCACTTTATACTGACCCCGGGGTCCCTTGGGCGGGAGTCACTCCTCCCCCCAATCACTCATCGCACCATGCATTCCCCATTCGCTCCACTCACACAGACCCGCTGGCCTCACTCACTCACCAAGCACATGCTTCCAATTCACTCACCAACAACTCCTCAACACACACACCACTGAACTCTGCCATCCTCCTAACTACATCCCCTAACTAACTCGTGCTCCCACGTCGTCCCTTAAACTACAGCACGTTCCTTTTAACACTACGTAGCTAAGCTACGTCCCCTCTACACATCCACAAGTCTGTCACTGTCTCCAAATAATCCATTAATAAATTTCCCAACCTAAATCTGGCTACAATCCCTCTAACTAATCCATTCCACGGACTCCATGAGGACTTACCCCTGCCCCATGAAGTCGGTCGAACTAAGCTAACCCTTCCCCCTAACTAGTTTCCATCCTGTGCCCAGGTAAGGGGGTCTTCCACCCCTTGCCCAGGAATCCTGTGCACCCGAAAGTGAGGCTTGCTTTTTTTTTTTTTCATGCGCAGCACCTGCGCGGCAACTCAGAGCTCGCGCACTTTACACCTGCCCGTGACGTCATGCAGCTGCACGTGTTCCTGGTCCCTCCTTGGACGGTACCATCCGGCAGAGATACCCCTCCTGCCGGATTCCAACCACACGTGCAGCCATGACGTCACCGTGCGCATAAAAAAAAACACAAGCCCCACGTCACGAGGGGTTCCCCACGCGAACACATGTGCTTTGCCCGTTGGAGCTTAACACACACGATCGCGTGGAGAACCCGTCCGGTCCAAATCCATTTACCTGCCTAAACTTTGTCCGTCCGCGGGATCGGCAAATCCACCGCGTGCGTTTCCGGACCGGGACTTCACTCTCGCAAGCGAGCACGTGGCGGTCTCGTGCGTTGCACAGCACGAACCGCGTGCTCACTGCTGGGTGAACCCGGCACGGTCCCCGAAATAGCTACAGCCGCTACTCGGCTTTCTCTCCTCTGTCGCCTTCGTCGTCGCCATTCAACCCACGCACACCTGCGTGTTACGACGCACACAGTCCACACCATTAAACTCACACCGGGAGACACGGCTGCGTGCTCCCGCATGCCAACCGACATCTCCCTCTCATACCGCTCTCTCACACACACGGTCTCCCTTGCACACAGCGACCTTGCACACGGCCGTTCACTCACGCGTGCGGGGGCACTCACCCGCGGTGCCTCACTCGCACTCCGTGCCTCATCCACACACGCGGGGGCACTCAACCGCGGTGCCTCATCCACACTCCGTGCCTCACCCACACACGCGGGGGCACTCACCCGCGGTGCCTCATCCACACACGCGGGGGCACTCACCCGCGGTGCCTCACTCGCACTCCGTGCCTCATCCACACACGCGGGGGCACTCACCCGCGGTGCCTCACTCGCACTCCGTGCCTCATCCACACACGCGGGGGCACTCACCCGCGGTACCTCACTCATACACACGGCGACACTCACACACGCGGTCTCTTCCATACACGGTGCCTCACCCACACACGCGGGGGCACTAACCCGCGGTGCCTCACTCGCACTCCGTGCCTCATCCACACACGCGGGGGCACTCAACCGCGGTGCCTCATTCACACACACGGCGACACTCACACACGGTGCCTCTTCCACACACGGCGTGCTGGGAAGCACGTACTCCGGCACCATCGCCACCACACCACTCACACACGGGGTCGCTTCCACACACGGGGACGCACTCACACCTTGCACCACACACACAGGGACAACCACACTGGGGATTTGTGTCCCCACAAGGGTCTCCGGGGCCTCTACACCCCCCAAGCTCTCCAAGCACCCGTTCACAGCACAGGTCCCCTCAACCTCGCGAAGCACGACCGAACTCACCTGGTCGTGACTCGCCTCAAGGGGGCATACTCCCTCCCCTCGTTCCTGGAGGAGGCCATCCAGCTGCTCGCACTGGTCCTCCACCCAGTCCGCCAGCTCACCCCCATTATCCTCCACTACCTCCGTGTGTGTGTGTGCGTCACTTACCCCGTCTTCCTCGTGTAGTCTTTCCTCTATTTTTTCTATCTCCCGTGTCTCTCCCAGCTCTTCACCCTTTACCTCCCTTGTCTCAACTATTATTTCCTTTGTCACGGCCTTCATGCCCGCCTGCAGGCATCGGCCCATGTTCTGCGTCTCACCCCGGAACTTTTTCATCTCTTCCCTCATTTGCTGTGTATTCGCATCCATCGTCGTTTTCACTTCATTTGTATTTGTATCCATCTTTTCATCCATTTTTTGTGTATTCGCATCCATCGTCGTTTTCACTTCATTTGTATTTGTATCCATCTTTTCGTTCATGCCTTTCATTTCCGCATTCATTTGTGCCAGCATGGTGAATAGCTGGGCCATGCCGGATGCACTCAGCTGAGCCGTTTCGGCAGGGGTTGGGGAAGGGTTTTGGTGGAGAGGGGGGGGAGGTGTCATACACCGCGGCCGCTGCCGCACCCACCTCGGGCCCTGGGTTCAGTTGGGCGAGTCCGTGTTCCTGCACAATCAACATTTCCTGCTCGGGGATTCCATCCTGAGCCATGGATTCTACACATTCTACATCCATTTCTAATACCCCCGGCTCCCGCTCGCCTTGAGACGCCATCTTGCTTCTCGTGAAGGGTTAATTTGCTCGCTCGTAATTTGGAGGGAATCGGGGGTCGCTTCTCTCACCCCTGGACCGATTCCCGTGAATTTGGTGGAAACAGGAGAGCCTGTTGTCCCGCTCTCCAATACCAGTGCCGCGAGGAGGGCGATGAATTTGTATCGCACGACCTGACACCAGTGTTGCGGTATTCGCGCCCGCCGGCGTGCTGACGGCCACGTAACTCGAATCGCGGCACGTCGCCCACCGGACGGACAATCCAGTCGTGACCCTCTCGGACTAACGCCGGGGAACCAGTCACGGGTGGACCTTCGGTCTCACCGCGATCGAGCCAATCAGCCCCTGCGTGGGATAGGGTTGCTCGCCAAATTCGACCTACCTAAGTACCCACGCGGAGGGTAGACCGGGCGATCGCACCTCGCCGCAGGTCGACCGGACACGGGCCACTTAGCGACCCGTTCCGTACTATCAGAATAACCGAGCGGTGTTATCGTCGACCTCGACGGTTCGATTAATTATCGGGCGTATTCAGCCCACTACCAACCCTTTACGTGAAGCAAGATGGGGATTCAATAGAGGAAAAGACGAAGCGAAGCGGGAGAACAGTTCAACAATAAAGCACATTTATTCGCGGCACACGGGAAGCACACAAATACAATTCCACCAAAAGCACACAAAAAAAAGAAAACACAATTCCATTTACACAAAAAGCAAATATAAAAGTGAAAACACAGTGCAGAGCTAATACCGACTACCGAGCACTGCGGCAACACTTATACAATTCTACTTCACAGACGGCGCCGACAACACATACCCAAAACCAAGGAAAGAAAATACCCTCAAGGATGAGGCGGGCCTGAGGCCGAGACCGGGTCGCGCCTACCCGTCTGGTGATGAGACGCGGAGCGGCGATGGCGCCGCAACCCGCGGGCCTCGTGGACGGTGTCTGGTAGGGGGTGGGAACGGGGCCCCCTTGGTCGCACTATCTCAGCGCGGGGGGAAACAGGAGGGGGTTGCTGATGCTCGGGGTATAGAGGATCTTTATTATCCCTGGTGTGCGTCTCCACCTCGGCCAGGTCGCGCTGCCGGCCTTCCTCGGGCGTGCAGCTCCCGGCACCGTCGCGAGCACCCCTTCGTCTGCCTTCGCCGCTGCCGCCTCTGGACTCTCCACCCTGGACTCTTCTTTGGGCTCTCCTCGTTCGACTCTCTTCGGCTTCTCCAGCTACTGCAGGCTTCGGGCTCCAGACTTCCACACTCTTCTCTCACTGACGAACACGGTCCTTTTATCCCCCCGTAGCTTCGCCTTTGACCCCCTCCCTTTGACCTTTCACCTCGCTCCCCATTGGCCCGAGAAAAAGTGGGCGTGAAGGCTTTTTGATCCACAAATTTGCATATATCGATCGTTCTGGAGCGGGGGGCCAAAATCGCCCTCGCTCACCGATTGGACGGCAAAAAGTGGGCGTGTGTCGTTTTTGATCCGTTTTTGAAGCACAAAATCCGTGATTTTGTACACGCTGTTCAACGTGCGCCCTGCACGAGTCCAACACCGGTACCCACAGCGGGGCAAGAACGGTGGCGATGCTACGGTTGCGAGGTGTGACGTGAAGGTCGTGGCGGTTGTGGTGAAGCGGCGTTGTGGTTGGTGGTTGATGTTGTGGTTGTGGTGGTAATCATGGCGGTTGGTCCAAAATAAAGATAGTAAAAGAAAAACGGCTATCCTGAAGAGTCGCAGCTCGCATAAATGACATGTATTCCCACTAGACAACGGGTTTGGGCCTAACTACACATGCACTTACCGAGATACCTCACCTAAGGGACCTGAATGGTGGTTTGCGAATTTGGTAACCACAA
The DNA here is from genome assembly GCF_056783735.1 of Eptatretus burgeri. Classification (NCBI taxonomy): domain Eukaryota; kingdom Metazoa; phylum Chordata; class Myxini; order Myxiniformes; family Myxinidae; genus Eptatretus; species Eptatretus burgeri. The sequence goes on from NC_140964.1 coordinate 135,763,366, forward strand.
CACTATATATATATACAGCCTGGTGTTGGCGCAGTGGTTAGGGCAGCGGCTTGGGATCCAAAAGGTCCTGAGTTCAAGCCCCGTTGGGCCACTGAATTAATACACCAGGGGGTTGACTCAGCCTGTCATCCTTCCGAGGTCGGCGAAATGAGTACCAGTGTACTGGGCCGGAGTATACACCGGTTAGAATAGATGTACCATATCCCTGTGTCGTAAGAGGCGACCAGGGTTGCGTCAGGAAGGGCATCCGGCGTAAAACATGTGCCAAATCATTCTGCGAATCATATGGATGATCCGCTGTGGCGACCCCTAACGGGAGCAGCCGAAAGAAGAAGAAGAAGAAGATATATACATATATACATATATATATATATATACATATATATATATATACATATATACATATATATATATATATACATATATATATATATATATATATATATATATATATATATATATATATATACATATATACATATATATATATACATACATACATATATATACTGAACAAAAATATAAACGCACCAACCTAAATATCTAAGTCAAGATTGCCATTATGGGAAAATGGTCAAACCGATGATATGTTTGAGCAATGGTTCCTTTGTTTTGCTCAAGACAGATGTTCCTATTGAAATTGACCACTCTGAGTGTGTGGACTCACACGTTGAGTAATCCTTCCCATGAGCACCATGGGGCTTGACTGAGTGATGGTCAGTGAGCGTGACCAGGACACAAACACTCCCTATAGCTTGCCCTATAAAAGGCCTCCCCAAAATGTGGACTGGTGCCAAATGTCAACATGCCACAGATGTCACAAATCTTGAGGAAGGCGCCATTGGCATGCTGAATGCTGGGACGTCAGTACGGGCCGTTGCAGCACACTTCAATGTCCACCACTCCACCATTAGCCCCCTGAGAACGCGCCTCAGAGAGACTGGAAGCACCGTGAACCGCCCACGTGCCCGGCGACCACGTCTGACCACCGCCGGTCAGGATCGTCACATGAGGCTGCAACATCTCCGGGATCGACTCCGACCGGCCACGAGGACTGCCGATGAGACTGTCGGGCTGCATAACAGGCGCATTTCAGCCCAGACGGTGCGTAACCGCTTGAGGGAGGCCAACCTCCGAGCCCGCCGACCACACCGGGGACTCGACCTCACTGCAGTCCGGCGTCAGACCCGACTGAACTGGGCCAATGTTCACTTGCGCTGGACCCTCGCACGATGGAGGAGAGTGCTGTTCACCGATGAGTCGCGGTTCCAGCTGTATCGGGCTGATGGCGGACTCCGCGTCTGGCGTCGGGCTGGGGAGCGCTACACTGACGCCAATGTCCTTCGTCGGGTGTCACACGGTGGTGCCAGTGTTATGGTGTGGGCAGGCATATGCCATGGAGAGCGCACTCGGCTTCATTTCATTGAAGGCAACTTGAACGGGCAGCGGTACAGGGACGAGATACTCAGACCCATCGTCGTGCCGTTTGTGCGCCTTCATCATGTGACGTTTCAGCACGACAATGCTCGCCCCCATGTTGCCAGGATCTGCATGGACTTCCTCGGTGAGGAGGACATTGATGTCCTCGACTGGCCTCCATATTCTCCCGACATGTCGCCCTTCGAGCACCTTTGGGACGTTCTTGATCGACGCGTACGACAACGTTACGCAGTCCCAGAGAACGTCCGCCAGCTCCGTGTGGCTCTCCAGGAGGAATGAGAAAACATCCCTCAGGCCACCATCGATAATCTGGTGATGTCCATGCGCCGGAGATGCACCGCTCTGCGCGACGCCAACGGTGGACACACCCGCTACTGACTGTGTGAACTCTGACAGTGACACCTCGGTTGTGTCGGCTGTTGTAGCGCAAAGACTGTCGCCAGAATTCTCAAGGAACTCTTTGAAATTTAATGCTCAATTGTCATGGATTCTATAACCAAATTGTTGTGAAGATTTAGTATTAATGAGTTCGAGGTAAAATAGTAACAATCGCTTGGTGCGTTTATATTTTTGCGCTTGGTGCGTTTATATTTTTGTTCAGTGTATATACATACATATATATATATACATACATACATATATATACATACATACATATACATATATATATATATATATATATATATACATATATATATACATATATATATATATATATATATATATATATATATATATATATACATATACATATACATATATATACATATACACATATACACATATATATATATATATATATATATATATATATATATATATATATATAAATACACACACACACACACACACACACACACACACACACACACACACACACACACACACACACACACACTGTTGTGGAGCCGGGTATCGGTGGCGAGCACGACCGCTAGGGGGAGCAGTAGAGTCGGCTCCACCTTCCACACTGGAATTTAGTTCGTGACCCTCGGATAAGTCCGAAGGTACGGGTCCCTTACAGGACCATGAATCGCCAATAATTTGACCGCGTGGAGGAGGGTAAATTGCCAACTTCAATATATCTCAGTACCAACGCGGCAAAGCTTACTGGGGAATTCACACCCTCGGCAGGCCTAGAGCAGAACGAGCCGTTACCGTGCTAGAACAGTGTGTAACCCGAGCGGCCGTCGTTCCAAATGTACAACTCGGGCAACGGCCTTCCCAATCCCCAATATGCAACGTGGCAAACCAATGGCAGAAATAACAAAGAACGAGCTGGTACATTTGACAAGAGGGGAATTTATTAACAATAATAATTGGGGAGGGGAACACAGAGCAGAGTTATCACGAATAAGAAATGTAATGTACAATGAGCAAAAGAAAGCACTTCATCAATCCTACTTGAAGACGGGCCCACACACAGACACACACCCAAAGAAATGGACTCCGTCGGGTATTTATTGAAGGCTTCCAGATTGAGGAAAGGTGAGCTAGAGACCAGAACCTGTGCTTGGACCTGTCCACCTTGTGTGGTCTTCGACGATCCGGCTCGGCGGGACTCAAACCCAAAACACGATGCCGCTCCAAGCACCAGGTACCGCGCTCTCCAACCGGCCATGCACCAATCAACCAAGACCAAGGAGAGATCAGAGACGATGATGACTCAGGACCAGACGAACCAGCCAGCCCCAAGACCCGTGACCCCCAAGTGACCAATGCTCCCAGCCTGGCGTTCATTTTATTCCTTTTTCCTCCGGGGTGAGAAAATCGCCATCCGAGGCGATCTTCACCCTCATTGGCCGGGGTGTCATGGGAAAGTCGCTCTCTGTGGCAATCTCAACCCCATTGGCCGGGGTGTCGTGGGAAAGGCACTCTCCGTGATCTCAACCCCATTGGCCGGGGTGTCGTGGGAAAAATCGCTCTCCGAGGCAATCTCGACCCCATTGGCCAGGGTGTCATGGGAAAGTCGCTCTCTGTGGCAATCTCAACCCCATTGGCAGGGGTGTCGTGGGAAAATCGCCCTTTGTGGCGTGATTGGACAAGGGGGCACACCCCTGCCTTCCTGGATGGAGTCTCGACCTGAGGCGATGGAAATCTACGCCCACGTATGTGGTCGAACGCACGTGGGCAATGGCGTCAGTGTGCGAAGTGAAGTGAAGGAGATTTGTTGTAAAAAACTAACTATAAACAAACTTCACAGCGTACACATGTAATTCCCATTACACAGGTAGGGGGCCCTAACTATAAACACATACTTATTGAAATAACTAAGCTACGGGGACGGCTGTCTGTCTGTGTGCACAACGCTTCCAAATTCGTAATACTACCCCATCCCCTTTTTACCGACTCGTCCCGAGTCGTAAAATTTTAGTGTGGCATGCAGCATCTGTAAGTTCTCCCAGAGTACGATTTACCTGCGGATCCCTGAGTGCGACACTTGTATACATGTCCCAAAAATAAATAACCTAGTGCGCTGCGTAACTAACAGACGTAACTAGTGTGCTGCATAACTAACAGACGTAACTAACAGACGTAACTAACAGACTCACATGGACAACTTAAATAAATTGCCGGCGCGAACACAAACAACAGGTGGGTTGCAAAATGTTTACAATTTTACCTTATCTATTTACACTAGCCATGGCCCAGGACCTGTGATCTGTGGGGAAAAAGGCACAGCAAAGTCAACAGTTTTGTGTGGGAGAGTGCTCAGCAGCTGGAAGGTCAGATGTCTTCAGGGCCTGCTCAAAAGGTCCCTCTTTTTGTTTCACTGAAACTTCTCTTCCTTTTCTTTCCATACGTCAGCTGCTGGAGGCAACTCACCCGAACACGGCAGGCCATGCGCCGTCCCACAGGCCATTTGAAGTGGCCTTTATTCAAGAAGGAGGTAGCCGGGCTGCACACTGCAGTCTCTGGCACATGGGAACTGAATGGAGAATGGATAAACAAATGATGCACGGGCTGCGCAATGCAGTCCTCGTGGTGCGGCTGCCTGCAGGGCAGTCTTTGCAAACACATTGGGTTGGTCCAGGCGCACATGGTGGAGATGGTTGCACAGGGGCAAATGCAAACAAGGGCAAGCAGGCATGGGGTCAAGACAAAGGCAGGCAAGTGAAGGCATGGCAAATGCGGACCCGTAAATGCAGCACAACAGGCCGGCATATGAAGATGGCCGGCCTCTGGTATGGTCCATGAGGTTCTGTGGAGGGAGTGCAGTGGTGCCGGCCACTCCGAAGGTGGGCACGGACCTACCCTACCGTCTCCCCCCAACCTATCGCCTTTGCCTGTCTTTGTCCATACCCACTCCCTCAGCTTGAAACAAGAAAACAAATTTAGACCCCTCTTTACTTTAATTCATTAATTAATTTTTTTCTTTATAATTACGTGTCCCTAACCCTTCTATTGTCCTTGTCCGGCTAACCTATCCTGTCCGTCTACTCCCAACCCCTAAGCTCCTTCCTGAGGGGAATAAGGGAGAGACCAGTGTCCTGCCTCGAGGCCCAACAAAGCCTCAGAATAGCCTCCACAGAGTTCAGCAATCTTCCCAAAGTGAGTCAAGCGGCCTCCAGAGAGCGAAGGGATGGATGGTGTGAAGGGGTATATTTCCTATCTCTGCTAGCATTTATTACACTTTAAACTATCCCCAGGGCTTTTCAAAACACCTGTCACTTTAAACTATCGGTTCTAACAACCATGATTCTCGTCGCCTGTGTTGGTGTCCATTATCAATTTGGGCCTTGCCCACAAATTTTCACTCGGCCCTTGCACAATTTCATGGCTGGGCAGCATGGCTCACTTGGCAGGGATTTCCCTCCTGCCAGACTCGAACTACAGCACCCCCGGGCCCTGAGGCTATCTCCGAGCCTACCTGCTCCCTCTGAACGCAGGGGGTTGCCCTTCCTGGCATTGCCCCCCCTTCCATGCCCACATGGCATTTTGGTGCTCCGGTTCCCTTTCCGAGGGTCGCTCGTGCCTAGTACACTATCCCGGTCCCTTGGACCCTTGGCCGACTCTGGCCGACTAGTCCGGTGCCCGGGGTGCCCTCTACTCGATACTCACCTTTCAACAGCCATGCTCCAGCCAGTCAACGGAGTCCTGCACCCTTCAAAAAGGTTACGCGCCTTCTTCCCACACCAACAACAAAGCGACCTCCTTTTGGTAAATTTAACTAACATTACACTGACCCCAGGGTCACTTGGGTGAGATTCACTCCTCCCCCCCCCCCACTCATTAATTCGCACCATGCATTCCACATTGACTCCACTCACACACTCACACTCGGGCCCACAGACCCACACTCATTCATTAATGCATCTTTCTTTCACTTTTATTTTCACACCAACACTCTACCGATGTTCCCCTATCTCGTGCTCCCCCGTCGTCCCTTACATTAATGCACGTTCCATTTAATATACCCACCCAGCTCATCATATAATGAAACTAGGAAACTGCAAAAACAAGACAATGTTAAAATGTTGAAGTGTGCTGAACTAGAGCTCCAACAACACAATCATCTTCAACTAGATCATGCAATTTTGTGCTCGTGTTTCTTGTTGTTCTTTAGCAAGTAATTCTGCATGGAAATCATGACTGCGTGCTGTATAAAAAGACACATCCGAACTTATTTCATGTTCACAAAAGGTTGGGATGAAAAGGAACAATGACAAAAATATATTTGAGGGAATGGGAAAATGGGGATGTGGTTTGGTGGATTGGGGGGGGGGGGAAGATATTTGGTGGGGGAGGGAGTGGCAGGATGAAAGAGAAAGAGAGGAGGCTGTATGAGGAATCATTACTGGAATGCAAATCAACCTTTACAACAAAGAGTAACACACTTTGCAATTGGAATCAAAATGGAATTGTTTTCCCCACAAACTGGGAACAAATTTCCCAACACCATAAATTATGTGATGGACAGAAGAAGAATCAAATGACAATTTTCTAAGCATAACACAGCACTCTGTTAAGTTCCACAAACCTGGATCAACACGAGAAGCACTGCTGGATTCTTTTGTGGATACATCATCTGACTCTTCAATCTGAACAGATGACTTCCAAAGGTTTTGAGGAATATCCATTTGGAAATCATTTCCCTCTTCCAGATCACCTTCACCTGCACACAAATCAACATTTAACCCAACACTGCAGTAAGAAGGTAGACATGTAAACTGTAGTTATAGAAGTTTACTTTACAACTCAGACCTTTATTTAGGTTTAAATCAAAATATTAGATTTTAAAAGATTCCTTTTCAAAGAAAGACGAAATTGTGAGGAAAACAATTTTTTTTCACATTTTGTGAGTTTTATCCACCAGAATGTGGGGAGTTTGTATTTCAAAGAAAAATGAAAAAAGACAAAAACATCAGATTGTTCAATCCAAGATTTCCAAGGTCTGAGGAATTATTTGATAAATTTTGCTGTTTAAACAAGGACAAGTCTGTCCACACCTCTACAAGAGGTAAACAAACTACCTGCTGTGTGGGGACAACTTACATGTGCCATTAAACACGGAATGGTTTGGAATTTAATACCGTTGAGAAAAAAAAGGCTTAATTTAATCAAGAATTCAAACATGTTGGACAACACAAAAATGCTCCAAGAGATTCCACAAGTTACAAACTTAAAAGGTTAATGGAAGATAAAGGTATTTATTGACATGCTCGGGTACATTAAAGAGAGACATACCAGACTTGGGTCGAAATCCATCATCCTGAGAGCGGGGGCTGCAGACATCAGTGAACCCGATTCCACAGATTACAGGAACGTTTTCCAGCTGCACATTTTGGAATCCAACAAACTTTTGGCAGAAACTGGAAAGTTCTCGAATAACATTCTCGAAGTTGATGAACAGACTTCCCAACAGAGAAGAGCCTGCAAGTTGGACAACCTGCGGCTTTAAAAAAGAATTCACAAATTTACAGAAGTCAGCATACGTTGCAAATTGAAATTTCTCTTTGGCAAGTGAGAGGAGCTCTGTTCGCAATGAATCCGACTCTGTACAAACTCGAAGGACCTTCTCATTCTCAATTCCAAGCTTATCGATCACTGCTTGGGCTGTTTCTGCTCTCAGGCCTTGTGATTGGAGCCATTCCAAAAAGCTCCCCATTCCACCGATGACCTGCCAGGGACACAATATTGTTGTCAATAAAGGAAGTGTTGTTATATTGGTGTGGTCGTCTAGTCATCCCAGTTGCCCCGTTCAAATCCAGTGAATCATATCAATGTGAGAGGAAAGTAAGACTGCTTGATGGGTTTTCCCCCACCAAATTATGTGTTTCTGCCGAGATACCATTCGAATCGACCCAGTGCGATACCAATTAGGCCACACACATTGCATGCAAAATAGGCTGAGCAAGCTTGATGTGCAACAGATTTGCGGTGTTGAATCACCACGGCCAATCAATCCCTTTACAGGTTTTTCTTAATCACCACAGGAGAACACTGACAACCAGAATTCACCACGAGATGAGGGATATTTAATAAACAATGGCAATGGGAAAGAAACACAAGGAAGCAATACAATATCCAACAGGAGACTTGGTTAAATAAGAGTAGATGATAATTGTTGCTTCTGGGACACCCATTCAAATGAATGGGAAAAAAGGGAAAAACTGACAAGCCCCAAAATCTCAAAATGGGAGACACATTTCCTCCCCACCTATCCCCTCCCCTCCCATACAAGCAAATGAAAAATTGAGACTTACTGATTAAAGTACTTCTCCCCCCCCCCCCCCCCCCACCAACATAATCACAGTCCTTTCATATTTTCATTATACTCAAAGATCGAACCAACAAATATTTTTTCATGTTCTACTTTCGGGAATAATTTAATTTTCTTATAACATTCATTTCCATCGAGTATATTCACAAAGAATAACTTGGAACTTGGTTCTTGGTTTAAGTATCTTTGTTGAGCAGAGATGAAATGATAAACTTCTCTTAATGCTCTTGTCTGACCTCCTGAGCCACATATCATTTTATAGATTCCTTTTATTTTTCAGTCTTTCAAATTCAACATTATTTATAATTTTATGAAAGTTCTTCTCAAAATCATTTGAAGCTGTTTTAGCTTGGTTGAGTTACCTCTCCAAAAGCCCGAACCAAACCCCAAAAGCCCGAACCAAGCCCCAAAAGTCCGAAGTCATTTCCTTTATGAGACACCCGAAAAAACACACCGTTTCACTTTTTCCATTATGTCATCAACTCGGACTATTTATTGCCAAAGGCGAACTTTCGTATGTTTCATTCAGAGGAGTACTCCGACCTTGCAGATCAATCGTTTTCACAAGAGGATAGGTGAGATCCTTAAACCAATTCATTATTTGCTGTTTTATACAGAATTAAATCACTATACAAGCAATAATTATTGTATTTTTTTTTCTTACAGGGTGTCCCCAACAACATCGTTGATAACTGATATTGAAAATGAAGCCAATAAATATCATGAAGAATGGCAAAATATGAATGAAATCCTGATATCTCTTCAATCATTTTGAAGATAATTAAATGACATCATGTCTCGGTTGTTGGAAGACCTTTCACACCCCTGACGTTGGATAAGTCAAAAGAAAGGTGATAAATTATCTCTCTTTCTCTCTCCCTCTTTCTCGCTCCCTCTTTCTCTCTTCCTCCTTCTCTCTCCCTCTCCCTCGCTCTCCCCTTTGTGGCCAATCGCTCTGTGTGTTAGTGTCATCACGGCGGGTTGGTGCGTGTGTTCACCCTGTGTTGTCCCTTGTGCTCTTTTGTCTACCTTACCCAGCTGCACAGCTTTTTTTCTTCCCCCCCGCCCCCACCCCTCCCCTTGTGCCCCCTGTTTCCCGAGTTAGAGAGAGGGAGAGAAGAGCATTTACAGCGGTATTCGGTTGTGCATGTTAGGGTTTGTTAGGGTTAGGGTTAGGGTTAGGTTAGGTTAGGGCTAACAAACCCTAACCCTAACCCTAACCCTAACCCGAACAGCTTGTGCATTGGACAGTGGCCGTGCCAATCTACTGTTGTGCATTACGCTTGGGAACAATTTTTATTATTATCTGTTGCATGAGATTTTTCAACTTATTTTATGTATTTTTAGATCCTCGTGGAGGATCTCTAAGTCTTACTCACGTTGTTGTTCGTGGACTTTTTTGTTTCACAGCCTAGAGTTTTCATCGAACTTCCTGAAACTTGGCGTATATATGTAAAAATACCCTGCGCAGACAGTAACAATCTCCCATTTTGAAAATTCCTCCAAAAAAAAAAAGTTATGACGTCAAAATATCTCCGCGAATGGAAATTGCCTAAAAAATTATCTCCGAAACTAGGCAAGCTTTTTGAATTCTGTTTGCGGGAATCGAGCAGGGCATTGGCAGAGATGAATTACTGCACACATGATACATCACTATGACGTCAAATCAATTTTTATGACGTCATTCCTATTTTTTGACTTCTTTTTGTATACCTTGGTCGAGGCTCGTATGAGAGCTAACACACAACTCACAGCAAGGAGGCATGAGACAAGAGGGGCGGGAGTGGAAGGGACAAAACATTGGGGAACGGACACAGGTGAACTGTGGAAGGGAGAGGGATGGGGATGGGACGGGGAACATGGCGAGGAGAAGATGGACATTACAGGGACTTTCAGGAAGGAAAGCAGGAGAATTGAAGGAAGTGGGCTTGGGTGGATTATCGGGGGTAGAAAAGATCGAGGATTTGGATGGGGGAAGATAAGAGGTGGTGGTGAACAGCTGTTTTGAAAGCCTGGAGGGAAGAATGGGAAAGAATAGAGTGAGGAAGTTTATTCCAAAGGCGGGAAAAAAGAGGAATGAAAGAGTGAAGATGAGCAGTGATTCGTGATTTTGGTAGTTTTACCAGAAGGGGGTTGTTGGCGGACCTTGAGCGCCCTGTGGAAATGTGGTTGGGACAAATCGCAGAGAGAGCAGGGGGGCAAGGCTGGAGAGGAGTCGGTAGAAGACAGAAAGACCACCGACCAACCTGCGGTGATTGAGTGAGAGGCCCAAAGACTCAGCTTCATTGCGGGAGATGCCAATGATCTTAAAAGCCCTGGTTTCGACAGCGTGAAGTCGAGAAAGGTGGGAGGCAGGAGCACCAGCCCAGAGGGGAGAGCTGTACTCCATCAGGCTACGGACAAAAGCTTTGTAAGTAGTCAGGAGCTCAAGAGGGCCGAGGAAGGACTTTGCACGACGGAGGATTCCCAGTCGGCGACTGGCTTTTGAGGCAAGGTTGGAAATGTGACTTTCCCAGGAAAGGTCATGGCAGATAGTGAGACCTAGAAGCTTGAAAGAAAAGACTTCTTCCAGAGGATTGTTGAGAAAGTGGATGGGGGGGTTTTGTAAACGGTCCTTTCGAAGAGACAGTGAGAGTGTGAGATTTGTGTGGATTGTTTCATTTGTTTCACAGCCTACAGTTTTCATCGAAACTTCCTGAAACTTGGCATATATATGTAAAAATAGCCTGCGCAGACAGTAACCATCTCCGATTTTGAAAATTCCTCTGAGAAAAAAGTTATCTTGTCAAAATATCTCTGCTAATGGAAAATCGCCGAAAAAATTATTTCAAACTTGGCAAACTTTTTGAATTCTGTTTGTGGGAATCGAACAGGGCATTAGCAGAGATGAATTACCGCACATATGATACTGTTGCGGATTCGGACGACTGATGTCAATCACCGCAGTCTCCGGGGTTATAACGCCAGCAGGTTCAGCACAGGCCTCGGATCACCCGCCTCGAATCGCGATACCAACGTAGCCCTGGACTTTACCAGTTGGGGAAATAGACCCCGGTTTCAGACTGGTTTTGTCAGAGACCGAGCGAATTCTGCCAGTCTGTAACCATTTTGATTTTTATATCCAAATCGAGTGGATCGTTCCTCGGCGCGGCACGAATTAATTCAAAGCAGCAACTTCATTCAAAGCGGCAATCAGCAAGATTTATTGGGGACACATCGAGGAACACGACACAAGCAAAGCATTCACGACAATGTTATAATTAATCTATAACCCATTCTTAACTAGGGAGCTACAGATTACGGGTTTCGAAGGGGACCCTAACGAGATAAGCCTTAGACAACATGCAGACAAGACATGGACAGCATGCAGACAAGACACAGAGTACTTGACGATGCTTCATGGACGAGAGAAAAAGTGTCGAAGGCCCGAATGTGGCTCGTGACAAGCCGATGTCCACAGATTCGAGCACCCAAGCTCAAACGTGCCGCGTGGCAAAATGGGGCTCGTCCTCCTTCTTCTCCCGGCACCGCTTGCACATGCAGCCTCGGCGCGTTCTGACCCCGTGTAATGTCGACGGCACAAGACCGTCAGATCGATGGTGGGTTTCAGCTGGTTTCTCCCAAGGTCCAGTATACAAGTCCAGGCCTGGCCTGTTCACCAGACAAGGCCAAATTGAGGTGTTGGGCTCCGCAGGCTGGGTCCGTGGCCGAGGAGGCACCGCCGGCCAAAACCACTACTCCACAAAGTCGATCGCCTGACTCGACGTGCAGGCAGCCTCTCCCACTGCCAAAATGGCAGACTCGACGCGCAGGCAGTTTCTCTTACTGCCAAATGGCAGACTCGGCGCACTCAGTTTTCCTCTCACCTCTCGGCCGACTGCAGTTTCATTTCTGTTTCACTTCCTTCTCGAGGCCACTCCCCCTCAGAGCGCTGGGCAGGGACGATTGTCCAGAGAGACGAAAGAAGAAGAACCACCTGTCGGTCCACCACCAATGTACGAACAATGAACAGCCTCTTACACCTCCCGACACACATGTAACGTCCATTTACCGAACAACCTGGCGAAACATGCATTTAATGGGGGATCTGGGCTAATCCTATATTTAATAACAAACTAAGGGCCATTTCCGCAACAATACATCACTACGATGTCATTTCAAGTTTTATGATGTCATTCCTATTTTTTGACATTTTTTTATTCACAACCCAGAGTTTTCATTGGATCTTCATGAAACTTGCCATGTATATGCAGAAAGCCCCACACGCAGGCAGTAACCATCTCCGATTTTGGAAATTCTACCTAGAAAAAAAGTTGACGTCATAATATCGCCGCCAATGGAAATCGCCTATACCATTATCGCCGAAACTAGGAAAACTGTTTGAATTTTGTTTGCGGGAATCAAGCCGGGCATGAGCACAGATAATTATTTATCACAAACCTGATCATCACAATGACGTCATATTCGTTTTTATGACGTCATCATTAAGAGGACATGGATCTTAGATCATTTGAGCTTGTTTCAATGCTGATTTCAAATCTGAAATCGGTTTTCCTCGACATGCTCTAGTTTTCATGCAATTTGAAACTTGCGATTTTTGCAAAAAAGGACACCTATTGCTATTTGCACTAGGGATAACTTGAGAACTAGCGGTGCGATTTCGGACTTTAGTGGAAATATACGATGCCTAAACTGCTAAATAACTATAGACCGTATTCGTTTTGCTGCTCACGATTTAGTTGACATTTAGATTTTCTTTATCTTTATTGATATTTATTTATCTTTATTGATATATATTCTTTAACTTTATGTTTTTCTTTGTTTCAGATCTGATCATGGCTTCTTTAATAAGACATAAATGTGTAAATAATCCTGATGCATTCTGTTATGCATGTGGCTGCTCCACACTACTTCGTCAAAAGCGCAACATAACATCATTTGTAAGGCGTGCCTATAAAGCCTATTTTGATGTTCCCCTTGGTGACCAAGACAAGAAATGAGCTCCTCATATTGTATGTCATAATTGTGAGGAAATGCTTCGTGACTGGACAAAAGGAAAACGAAATGGTCTGCCTTTCGGAGTTCCCATGGTTTGGCGAGAACCCAAGGACCACGTCACTGACTGTTATTTTTGCCTGGTCAATACAAAGGGTGTCGGCAAGAAAAACTGGCAAAAGATCTCCTATCCCTGTATTCCCTCAACAATTCGACCTACTCCGCACTCTGAGAAACTCCCCGTTCCAGTCTTTAATGGTTTTGTCTTATCTGAAGATGAAGGCAGTGAACATGATCAGCAAGAGCACGAGGGTCGTGATGACGGGCTTCAAGCCTCCTCATCTGATAACGAACAGTCATCAGCCCCTCAGCAGTTCAGCCAACCGGAATTGAATGACTTAGTGCGTGATTTGGGGCTCTCCAAGAAAGCAGCTGAGGTATTAGCCTCCAGGCTGCAAGAAAAAAAAATCTACTTGACCACTCTGCAAATGTTTCATATTTCCGAAAGCGGGACCAGATCTTTGTTGCCTTTTTCTCAGAAGACAAGCAATTTGTTTATTGCCACGATATCCCAGGTCTTCTCAGGCAATTAGGTGTTACTTCGTATAATCCAACAGAATGGCGATTATTTCTGGATACCTCTAAGCACAGCCTCAAGTGTATTCTCTTGCACAATGGCAATATTTATGGAGCGGTTCCAGTTGGTCACTCAGTGCATTTGCGAGAAGAACATAATGACATAAAAATGGTCATTGACTTACTCAAATATCACAATTGTGTGGACCTGAAAATGGTCAACATTCTCCTTGGTCAACAGAAAGGCTTCACAAAGTTTCCATACCATCTCTGCATGTGGGACAGCCGAGCTCGAGAGAAACACTGGATCCAGAAGGAGTGGCCCATCCGTGAAACTCTGGAAGCAGGCATGCCAAACATTGTGAAAGACCCAATCATCAGCCGAGAGAAGATCATTTTTCCCCCACTCCATATCAAGCTCGGCTTGATGAAACAGTTCGTGAAGGCACTGAGTACTGATGGTGAATGTTTTCAACGTATAGTTTCTGCTTTTCCTGCTTTGTCTTTCTAGAAGATCAAAGCAGGTGTGTTTGATGGATCTCAAATTTGTGCCCTTGTACGTGATGAGGAATTTGTAAGGAAGATGAATGACAAGGAGAAGACAGCATGGCTGTCTTTTGTCGCAGTTACACAAAACTTTCTTTGTAACAAAAAGGCAGATAACTATGAGTTTCAGGTTTCCTAGAATGCTGTTGGCTGTTCACGATCTTGGGTGCAACATGAGTATCAAGCTCCATTTCCTGAATAGTCACCTTGATCAATTCCCTGAGAACCTTGGGGCTGTAAGTGAGGAACAGGGAGAGCGCTTCCATCAGGATCTCATGACGATGGAAGAGTGCTACCAAGGGCGATGGGACAAAAATATGATGGCAGACTACTGCTGGACAACAAACGAGATTGCCCTGTGGAAGTCCACCAACGCAAGATTTTCAAGCGCAAATTCTTGCCTGAATAGGACCTATTTGAACTTTGCATTCCATCCTTATCAACTGTTCTGAATCACCTATTGTCTTTATGTCGAAATATATGTTAATTTAAATTTGCTTTTAATTCAAATTGTAACTTACTAAATAAATGTTGAAAATGTTGAATTGCAAAATATATGTTTAATATAAATTTGCTTGAAATACAAATTGTAACGTACTATACCAAATAAATGTTGATAATGGTGGATTGCAAAAAATCTGGAGCTTACAGAGAGAAACTAACTTCAGATTTGAATTCCGCACATTCAAATTAGGTAAGATCAAGTGCTGGTATCAATGCAACAAAAACTTTGTTCCCCAGTGGAATTATTAGTTTATCGTGTTTATTTATTTATTTACTTATTTTGTATTCATTATACCTTTTCCTTTCATTTAAATTATTCTTGTTTTCTCACGACCTGTCGAAGTTTGAATGGTGTTCGCCAATTTATTTTTATACATTCGGCCAGTGAAGAGTCATGGCGGGTGAAAGTTCGTGGAATGCTTCCTTTCAAGCGCTAACCAGGAAACATGGCTTTGTTTGTATTCCTCCGTCGGAGATTGACATGGAGAAGTTAATTGTTGGTGTTGGTGAGATTATCGGGATTGAGAATGTTAAGGTGGTTTCCCGTATGAACAAAAAAATTGTTTTTTTCATTTCTCAAGTGCTGATGGTTGCTCAAGTCGTCGAGAGCGGACTTTTCTTTGATCCCGATATTTACGTTCCGTTTTTCCCTTTGGATACTCCAGCAAAAAAGTTGTGATTTCAAATTTACCACTTTTCATTAAATGTGATCCATTGTATCCCGGTTAAAACGATACGGTACGGTTGTATTCCCTTTAACAATGATTCCGTTCCGAAGTTGGAATGATAATTTTAAACACATCATATCATTTTGTCGGATTGTTTAAATGATTTTACCACCAGGTGTTTCAGGGTTCCAGGCAATCTTTCCCTTTAAAATCGAGGGACACACTTATATGGGATATGTGAACACAGAAACCCTTGTGTGTTATAGTTGTGGTGAATTCAGCCATGTTAAAAGATCGTACCCCAAGGACATGCCAAATAAAACTGTTAATGAAGGCTCCTCATCCCAACAATTCCCCATCCCAGATAATGCTCCCATTAAAGAAGCAGAAGCTTCCCATAAAGCACCTGCTCCAACTCTGATTAATGAGAGTACAAAAATATCTCATTCCCCTTCTCAAAACACCACTGAGCCCGGATCGAAAATCCTGGTTGTTTCAGCGGCTCCTCGCTCCTTCGCAAAGGTGGTTGTGGGGACTTGCCCCATAACACAGGCCCCATGTGCTTCGGTTTCACCAGTTGATTCTCATCTGAGCCACCTGGTATCTCTAAAATGTCTTATAACAATGCTAATGTTACCCTCCCCCCTCTACCTCTTTCTCCTCTTCCTCCCCCTCCTTCCTCCCTTTGCTCTTCTCTCTCTCCCCCTCCCCTTGCCCCTCCTGCCTCTTCTTCTTCTTCCTTCCCTGCTCCCCTTCCCCCTCTCCACCTCCTCCCCTCCCCCTCCTTGGTTTGCAACATCCAACTATTACTACCAGTCCCCCCCAGACTGGACTTGCCCCATCCATACTCTCCGAGTCATCTCAGACTTGTAGTGCTCCTGTTAAAGATAGCGACATTGCCATCCCTATTGATAATGACACACACAAAGATGTCTTCTTCTTCTTCTTCTTCTTTCGGCTGCTGCTGTTAGGGGAGCATCCGAATGATCCGCATAGTGATTTGGCACATGTTTTACGCCGGATGCCCTTCCTGACACAACCCTGGTCGCCTCTTACGACACAGGGATATGGTACATCTATTTTAACCGGGATATACACCGGCCCAGTCCACTGGTACTCATTTCGCCGACCTTGGAAGGATGACAGGCTGAGTCAACCCCCTGGTGTAGTAATTCAGTGGCCCAACGGGGCTTGAACTCAGGACTTTTTGGATCCCAAGCCGCTGCCCTAACCACTGCGCCAACACACCAGGCTTAATCATATGCACACACATATGATATGCACACACACCATCATATAATTTCAAAGGTTTGAAATGACACACACAAAGATGTAACTTCTGAAAATGTTCCTCTTACATCTTTAGTCCCTCCTCCTGAATTAACCATAGAGATTGAGCAAATGGCTGAAGGCTCTGAGGAAAACGAGGAATATGATTCAGACGGTTGCTCCTCTCTGATGTTGAGTGCTTTTGGCGAGGAGCTCCCCCCAGATAGTAGTCTCGATGATACTTTAATCTCTATTTCTGATATTTGAGATTTCTTTCAAAAACTACTCGAAAAAAAACGAGCAGACCTAAATAACTTTTTCCCCAACTTGCGTGCTTTTGTCCAGAAAGCACAAATAATTAAGAAGCCGGAAGCTGCTGCCATTTCCAGCGCTTCTTGTAAAAGACTGAAAAAATATATTGTTACGGTTCTCGGAACCGTTTGTACACAACATACAGGTGGCTCGAAGTTGTTGTCCTGGTATTCCAGTTGTATTGTTGGAAATTTACTTCCTGATCAAAACTCTTGTTTATCTCCTCCTCGTTTGTGTTTGGTGATCAAATTTACTCTTTTTAGAGCCACACATCGTACATGTGCCTTTTTGTATAACCCGATTATTTTACTTTTAACATACGAGATATTTTTACTCTTGGTTTTCTTTTTACATTTGAGACAATAACTCATTTATTTATGTGAAAAATTCCAACAGAGTGCGAAAACCTTTTTAGTTTCCATCATGCACATTTGAATCTTAATAATTAAAACATAAAGAATCCAAAGAAATGGCTTCACTCTCTCCTCCATTTATTTAAGAAGAAAAAATGTAAAACTTTAATCAGTCAATTAAACCAACATCATCAATAATATAATCTTTTCCTTCTTTGTCTTCTTTATCTCCACTTTCTCGTTTCAACCTTCTCCCTGAAATTCCTGAAATCGATGTTAATGCTCTTGACGCATATATTTTTGCAATTCTTTGTTTTCCTCCTCAGTGCGTTGAGATTGATTTATTTTCTGTAATACCTCCAATCTTTTTTTAATCTCACTGGTTTCCATGTTATTACATTTATTCATTCTCCCTCTTTCCTCCCTCTCTCTTTCCTCCTCCTCTCTCCTCTCTCTTTTTTCTCCCTCTCCGCCTTCTCTCTTGCCTCAGTTTCTTCAAGTCCTTCCTCATCGCTTACTATCCTAAAACCACTTTCACCCCATAGAATATCATACATATATTCATCTGGATTCTGTGATGCTCTTGTATCCATAATTATTTTTCTTATAAAAGGAAACCAATAAGATTTGTTGATGATTTCTAAAAGAGTTTTATATTTCATCACCTTTAGAAGTTTATTTTTATTGAATATTTTCATCAAATCTCTATTTGT
Source organism: Eptatretus burgeri (assembly GCF_056783735.1). NCBI lineage: Eukaryota > Metazoa > Chordata > Myxini > Myxiniformes > Myxinidae > Eptatretus > Eptatretus burgeri. The sequence continues at coordinate 135,781,466 of NC_140964.1, forward strand.
GGGTCTTTTTTATAGAAGTATAAGGCCAGTTCTTAATTGAAAAATGCCCGTGTCTATGTTCCAATTCATAAGGAATGTAAAATCTAACACTGTTTTCTTGTTGGTATCCTTGAATACAAAAATTATAATTTTCTTGAAGCCTTCTTGCTGTCATTTATGTATCAGAAATATATGATAGATTAATATGACACGAAATTCCACCCGATCTTCCTGTTGTTAAATCAGTTTGTATTCCTCGGCTTTGTATAATTATCCAATTTCCTTCCTTGTCATATAAACTATTGCTTCACCATCATATAATTTCCTCTTCCCAAAATCGTGTATTTGTTGTTTGCTAATTGTGCTTCCACATATCTCCTGATTCTTACCAAGAGGATAATATTCTTCTTTACGAGACTAATTAAAATTGTGTAAGTCTTGTAGGTTTAATGAAAAAGGCCAATTATAATGGGCCTTTCAATTTCAATAGATAATTATCTATTGAAATTACAGCAGTGTGTGTGTGTGTGTGTGTGTGTGTGTGTGTGTGTGTGTGTGTGTGTGTGTGTGTGTGTGTGTGTGTCTGTGACTGCTGTTTCTCGACAACCACTGCTCCGATCCAATTGAAACTTGCCAGATATATTGCTGGGACCTGAGTATGCGCCTTCTCAAGGATTGATATGAATCGGACAAGTGGTTCCCAAGTTGTGGCCATTTATTTACCAAACCAATGACAGGACACGTTGCTGCGTAGGCATGGCCTATGGGGAAAGGGCGCCATTTAGTTACCAATGACAGAACACGTTGCTGCGTAGGTGTGGCCATTGGGGAAGAGATCCTCAGTTACCAATGACAGAAACGTTGCTTGGTGTTTTGCACCCACAGTATCTATCTTCTTTCTATAATTCCAGCAATCTCTGTTTGTTTGCCTTTCAAAAGGTTTGAAATTAATCGGACAAGTGGTTCCCAAGTTATGGCCAAGTTAGAGCGCGTTCCCCATTATGGGTTACAACTTATGGACTTCCGGATAGTGATGACTTACTGTATTCTAATAATTTCTCGATTTTTTATGCGCATTTATAGATAAACACAATGCCCCAATCCAGTCGTCGTTTACGAGAGCGAAAGAACGGCCTGTGCAGTTGTTTGAAAGTTGTTGTTGTTTTTTTGCACGTACGGCCATGCACTACGGGCACGCGAGAGCAAAGGAACGGCCTGTATGGTTGTTGTCTCTGGCACACGGTTTGAAATAGTGTTTCTTTTCCCACGTACGGCCACGCACGTACGGCCACGCGAGAGCGAAGGAACGGCCTGGGTGGTTGTTGTTTCTGGCACGCGGTTTGCAAGTTTTTTTTTTTTTGCACGTACGGCAAGGCACGTACGGGCAAGCACGCACTAGTATCCTAAATCACACAATACTATACCCCCATTTCTCCATTCTCATATTAACAATACTTCCTTCTTTATAAAATTCAACACGAAGCAGATAATTGAATTTAAGAAGGAAAGGTGTATGGTTTGTTGAACCAGGTGTTGTGGTTGTAAATTCTACCTCTTTCACAAAATGTGCTGTTTTATCTCAGGATATATATTGTGATAAATCACTTCATCTCACCAAGTCATTCGCGTCAGGAGGGCTTGGATAATTTATTAATTTATAAGCATTTTTCATATTACTATTTTTTGCTCTACTATATTTCTGTCGTTCAGCCTGTGCCTTTGTGTAATACTTTGATAAATCAAAGATAGAACCATCTTTTCCAACATGTCATTTATATTAGATTTAACATGTCATTTCTGAGTTGAAAAAAATGATTTCTGTTGAGTTGAAATAACACATAAAGACATAATTGACCACAACACTTGGAATTTAATTCTTGGACTTGAAATGTTTGATAAACACCATTCTGTAAGAATTTTATTACTTCAACAGGTGGTGGAAGACCATAACTATCAAATTAATATTTGGCTTGACGATTAAAAATACAAACCCAATGAGAACCATTTCCATTATTATCTTCTAAATTCATAATAATATTCTTTGTATTGTTAGACAAGTTTGTTAAATCATCTATCATACAAATAACCAGCTTATCATTTTTTAATTGCTTACTATGTTTAACAAGTTCTAAATTTGATGTTGTATTTTTTCCAAATTCTTTAAACCACTCATCAATGCTCATTTATTGATGAGAAAGATAGAATCTATGACCCCTTGCAGTTACTTTTACACCTGCTTGTGCAAAAGAAGAAAGCATATCTCCAACCAACAATCTTGCTTTGTCAGGAAGGCATTCAAGTTTTTCAGCAAAATCTACAATAACACCACTTCCAAGAATTTGTTTCTCCAACTCTTTGTTATGTCTTTCCAATTATTTTTGAGCCCAGAGTTGAGCTTTCCCTTCGTTGGCAGTTTTCACCGCTGCTGAAATACCACCCGTCAATGCTCCAGCCACACTTAAACCAGAAAATAAAGGAATTAGAAATGGGATAAATCCTCCCCTCGTCTCTCTTATTGAATATTTCTTCAACATTGGTTTTGACATTTTAATTTTGAAGTGAGCCAGTATTGTTCAAGATTTTCACCTGTTCTCTTGTGAGCAAAACATCAATTCTTTCTGCTCCTTTTCTCTGAATTGTATTAACGTTAATCATACAAGGCTTTTGATTTTGAATACAAAATGATTGTTTATGAAGATTGATTTGGTTAACCTCAACCCCAGTTGGCACTTGACTACTCATTTATTTTTCAAAAAATTATGAGACTAATCATGACACTGTATTAATCTGTAATTCTGTTTCTTCCAAAAGCAAACAATATGTATCAACTTCTTCACTCTCTCCTTTTTCAATGTATAGGGAAGTATCCACTTGATTAGACTTTATAGTTTCCTTTTCAGCACTCAGGTCAATCGTACAGATTGTATACAAACTTTTAAATGCTGTCATATCCAAAATAGGTTCTTTATTTCCATTGCTTTCACACACCTTTTGGTAAGACTTGTATGCTTCAGCATAATCAATTTTTTCCCAATTAATTTTCAATCTATCTCGTGGATAAAATGTTCCATCTCGAGAAACACGAAGTTGTTTCACCTTAGCATTATCACTCAATGCATTATTCTTATCAGTAGCAGTATCACCATCTGGTTTTTTAAAAAATGAGCCACAGATATAGTGGCTTTCCTTCCAGAACACGAAAATTCCACGTGTAAGTGGTTTGATTCAGTTTAATTCAAACCAGGATTCAAGTCAGGATTTGATTTTGATTCAGTCAGGATTCAAACCTTGCTTTAAAATGTTGCATCTACTTTTAAGGTTTGATCCATCGAGTGGTTTCTTTGAGTTAAGTCTTCCATTCAACATCTCTTCTGTTTTAAGATTAGGAGTATATTCACCAATATACCAACTAATTTCATCAATAAGTTTATTCTGAGCAGCAAAAGCATTAGCAATGCCAAAAAGCAATCTATTTTCATTATCATTCCTTTGCAGTTGAAATCTAATTTGAAGACCATACAGAACTTTGTCATGATCACAAAATCCAAATATACCTCAAAGAGTTACTGCCATAGTAAAACTATTACCTGCTTTTGTATCATCATTATACATTTATTTTCTATGACGATATCCAGGGTCTGTGCTTGTTCCCGTTGACATATCATATCAAATCCCGTTTGGCAGGCACGGGGGCCTAGGGGTAGCTGCTACAGCCATGGTAGCTGCTACAGCCATACAGCCTAGGGGTAGCTGCTACAGCCATACGGAACCAAATAGGGATCCACTCGGTTGGTGAGTATCAGGTATGGCTGGGTATGGTCAAATATGACCAAGGAGGGAACTGTTATGATGATGATATGCTAGGTGGTCATATTTGAGCCATAATTGAATAATCAATAGTCAATAGTTGTATATTAATCAGCTGTCAGGATTCAAACCTTGCTTTAAAATGTTGCTTTAAATGTATCATGCTGTTTTCACTATGTCTTTGATAACCCTTTATGGCTCTGCAGCTGCACAACAGCATGTCCTTGGGAAAACTGTGTATGCTGATATCCCACACATTCCTGTTCTTAGTCATCACCAGAGTTTCGCCTTTGCTATCAGCAGGTGCCAGTGTAGGGGTGTAGGAGTCTTAGAAAGTTATTAGTTTGCAAGATGAACTGTTGGGTTGCGAATCTGAGGAGTGACTGATTCAACTTCCCTGAGGGCCCCTAGGGAGGGGGGAAAGAAGCCCACGGCCACATTTATTTCTTTATTTCTTTATCCCTTAGCACACACTTATAGTCCACACCCAGTTTTGCTTTTGTGTGATTATATATACAACTGTTTTGAAGTAAAAATCTCAATGTGGTCCGGGGGCACCTGACTGAAGGGCCTTTGGGCTGCATTCTGCATGCGTAGTGCCATCTTCTGAAATAAATCGTATCATTCGAGAACCCTCATTCGATTCTGTCATTACTCGGCCGGGTGAAGAGTCATAACAAAAATCACCTCACAAGTATTCAAAAGAACAAATAAAACATATCCCTGTAAGAGATTTCTCAACTTCTTTCATATTGTTTCGGCTGTGGAAATTCGCAGAACACCATATTGGTTCCTTACATCAGTTATCCCGGTAAGTCTGTGTTCAGTGAGATTTCAAAGGCAACAGCTCACGAGTGAGTTCAGGGAGTTGTCAAAGTTAGGGATCACTGTAAACTTACTGGTAAATATGTATTAACATAAAGTCAATGAAATATGAGGCTTGGAGTCCTCATTCACGTTGTAATCTTAATTACAAGCCCCCAAGCTTTATTCCTGTCTTTCTTCACAACAACGCTCACTATGACACACATCTATTTATAAATGAACTTTCAAAGACATCTGGAAATATTTCTGCCATTCCTAACACAGATCAAAAATACATCTCATTCACAAAAACAATTCATACATCCCCCATCACCCATATCAGATTTCTTGACACATACAAGTTTATGGACAGTCCATGATCTAACTTTGCATCAAATATTAAAAAGTTACCAAATCTTAAATCACATTTCTCAAATCAAGAAGAGATTGATCTCTTATCACAAAAGGGAATATATCCCTATGATTATATGGATTCATTTGAGAAGTTTAAAGAAACACAACTTCCTTCAAGGGAAAGTTTCTCTTGCAAGTTGAATTAAACTCATATTTCCAACAGAGATTATACACAAGCTAAAAAGGTTTGGAGAAGTTTAATGAAAAGAATCTTGGAGAATATCACGATTTGTATCTTAAAACTGAAGAATTATGATTGACTGAGGTGTTTGAGACTTTTAGAACAGTCAAAATAAAAATTATTTTGGATTAGACCCCGCTCACTATTACACAGCCCCGGGTTTGGCTTGGAGTGCGGTGTTAAAAATGACAAAACAGGATTTGGAATTAATCAGTGATATAGATATGCTTTTAATGATAGAGAAGGCTAAAAGAGAAGGAATATCTCAAGTATGTTCCAAGAAATATGAAAAAGCAAATCACAAATATCTTCCTGATTATAATAAGAATGAGGACAACTCTCACCTGGTGTATTATGATCCTAACAATTTGTACGAGTGCGCAATGTCTCAATCTTTACCTGATAGAAAACTTAAATGGGTGAAAGAAAATCATTATGAAAAAGTTTTACAAGACATTGTTATCAGCTCTCAAAAAGAATTGGATGAAGCTGATGTTGGATATTATTTTGAAGTTGATTTGAAATATCCAGAAGAACTTCGTAACAAACATAAAGACTTAAAAATAAATGCACCTGATAAAGTCCAAGAAAATAATTGTGAAGTGATTCCCAACAGTCATTTAATATCTAAGGTAAATCTACAGAAAAACTACTTATGACATTAAATGATAAAAAAGTAATGTTTTGCATCAAAGGAACTTGGGGCAATATTTATCTGCTGGGTTGAGAGTTTGGAAAATTCATAGGATTTTGAAATTTAAACAGTCATTGGTTAAAGAATTATATTGATTTTAATACAAAAAGGAGAACAGAAGCAAAACAGATTTTGAGAAGGACTTTTATAAATTAATGAATAATGCTGTATTTGGAAAGACGATGGAAAATGTTCAGAATAGGCAAAACATAAGACTTGCTACATCTTGGAAACAGACTTAAAAGTTAATTAACAGACCAAGTTTTAAGCGAGCGGAGGTGTTTTCAGAAAACTTTTATGTTATTCATTTGAAAAAAGAGAGTATTGAAATGGATAAACCTATTTATACAGGAACATCAATTCTTGACTTGTCAAAGTCGTTAATGCATGACAATTACAATAATAATTTAAAACCAAAGTATAAGGGTAATGTATCATTGTTATCTATGGAAACAGATGGTTTATTTTTGAAATTAAGACAAGTGGTGTATATGAGGATATGATTGACAATATTGATATATATGATACAGGGAATCATAAGTCAGGTGATGTGTTGTTTTCATCAAATAATAAATAGGTTATTGGTAAATTTAAAGATGAATTGGGTAGGAAGGTTATGAGTGAATTTACAAGATTGAGATCAAAGTCTTATGCTTGTAAGTATAATGATAACAATAATAATAACATTGAAAGGTGTGATAAGAAGCAAAAGGGAATAAAGAAAAATATAATAAAGGAAACAATAAACTTTAAGCATTATTACAACTGTTTAATCTCAAAGAATGAAGAGTATAGAAAAGCGAATACAATAAGAAGTTATAAACATCAATTATGTACAGAAGAGGTAAATAAGAAAGCATAAGGAGCTTTTCATGATAAAATATATATATTTTAGAGAATGGAATCAATCGTCTCCCTTATGATTTTTAGTATAAGTGTTAAGATATTTAAGTGTAAAGATATTGGGTTGGGGATATTAATGGGCTACCACCGTCTTTTTTGCTGATTTATAATAGATAAAACAAATAAGCGGATAAATTTAATTACAACCAAGTTGGAGGATGTAAAGAAAAAAAAAATCAATATCCTTGAATGGACTGAAAACTTTGATAGTTATCAATTGAACAATGAAAAAACAATTTACTGCAATCTCAAAATGATATGTGGCTCAGGAGGTGGTCAGACAACAGCATTAAGAGAAGTTTATCATTTCATCTTTGCTCAACAAAGTTACTTAAACCAAGAACCAAGTTCCAAGTTATTATTTGTGAATATACTCGAAGGACATGAATGTTCGAAGAAAATCAAGTTATTCCCAAAAGTAGAACATGGACACATATTCGTTGGTTCGCTCTTTGAGTATAATGAAAAAATGAAAGGACTGTGATTATGTTGAGAGCAAGAAATGCTTTTATCAGAAAGTCTCAATTTTTCATTTGCTTGCATGGGAGGGGGAGGAAGTGAGTCTCCCATTTTGAGGTTTTGGGGCTTGGGTCAGATAGTTTTTCCAGATATTTTTTTGATTTTTCAAGCAGATAGGTCAGATAGACAATTTTAATTGATTGGACCTTCTGATTTTAATTCTGACTTGATTGGACCTTCTGCACAAAACTGTTCAAGCTCAGTCAAGTTGTGTGGGGAGTGTTGATGGACAGAAATCTTTAAGTCATGCCACAGATTTTTGATTAGATTCAGGTCAGGGCTCTGAGTGGGCCACTCAAGGACATTTATCTTCTTGTTCCTCAGCCACTCCAGTGGAGCTTTGGCTGCGTGCTTCGGGTCGTTGTGATGCTGAAAGATGACCTTCCGCCCCAATTTCAGCTTTCTTGCAGAGGGCAGCAGGTTTTCCTCCATGTTTTTCTGTATTTTGCTCCATCAATTTTCCTTTCCATCCTGATAAGTGCCACAATCCCTGCTGATGAGAAACATCCCCATTACATGATGCCATCACCACCATGCTTCACAGTCGGCATGGTGTTCTTTGAGTGATGAGCTGTGTTGGGTTTGCACCAAACATATTGTTGTGGTTAGCAAATTCGCAAACCACCATTCAGGTCCCTTAGGTGAGGTATCTCGGTAAGTACATGTGTAGTTAGGCCCAAACCCGTTGTCTAGTGGGAATACATGTCATTTATGCGTGCTGCGACTCTTCAGGATAGCCGTTTTTCTTTTGCTATCTTTATTTTGGACCAACCGCCATGATTACCACCACAACCACAACATCAACCACCAACCACAACGCCGCTTCACCACAACCGCCACGACCTTCACGTCACACCTCGCAACCGTCGCATCGCCACCGTTCTTGCGCCGCCTGTGGGTACCGGTGTTGGACTCGTGCAGGGCGCGCGCCGAGCGGCGTGTACAAAATCACGGATTTTGTGCTTCAAAAACGGATCAAAAACGACACACGCCCACTTTTTGCCGTCCAATCGGTGAGCGAGGGGCGAATTGGCCCCGCCCCCAGGGCGATCGATATATGCAAATTTATGGATCAAAAAGCCTTCACGCCCACTTTTTCTCGGGCCAATGGGGAGCGAGGTGAAAGGTCGAAGGGAGGGGGTCAAAGATGAGAGGGCGAAGCTACGGGGCTGATAAAAGGACCGTGTTCGTCAGTCAGGAGGGTAGTAGACGAGGAGAGTAGGAGAGTAGGAGAGTCGGAAACAGAGAGTCAAGACTTCGCGGGCGGTGGAGTTGGCAAGAAGGAGCTGGTCGTCGTGTGCGTTGGAGTCGGAACGGAGGGGACGGAGCTGTGGAGAGGCGGCGAGGGCAGACGAGGGGGTGCTCGCGTCGTGCAGGGAGCTGCACCCCAAGGAGGCCGACAGTGCGACCTGGCCGAGGTGGAGACGCTCGTCGCGGGGCAATAAAAATCCTCTATACCCCGAGCATCAGCAACCCCCTCCTGTTTCCCCCCGCGCTGAGATAGTGCGACCAAGGGGGCCCCTTTCCCACCCCCTACCAGACACTGCCCGCGAGGCCCGCGGAGTTGAGGCACCATCGCCGCTCCGCGTCTCATCACCAGACGGGTAGGCCCGACCCGGTCTCGGCCTCAGGCCCGCCTCATCCTTGAGGGTATTCTTTCCTTGGTTTTGGGTATGTGTTGTCGGCGCCGTCTGTGAAGTAAAATTGTATAAGTGTTGCCGTGTGCTCGGTAGTCGGATAGCTCTGCATTGTGTTTCTCTTTTATATTTGCTTTTTGTGTAATATTGTGTTTTTCTTTTCTGTGTGCTTTTGGTGGAATTGTATATGTGCGCTTTCCGTTCATCGCGAATAAATGTGCTTTTGTGTTGAACTGTTTCCCGCTTCGCTTCGTCATTTCTTTCATTGAATCCTCATCTTGCTTTACGTAAAGGGTTGGTAGTGGGCTGAATACGCCCGATAATTAATCGAACCGTCGAGGTCGACGAATAACACCGCTCGGTTATCCCGATAGTACGGAACGGGTCGCTTAAGTGGCCCGTGTCCGAAGTCGACCTGCGGCGAGGTGCGACCGCCCAGTCTACCCTCCGTGTGGGTACTTAGGTAGGTCGAATTTGGCGAGCAACCCTATCCCACGCGGGGGCTGATTGGCTCGATCGCGGTGAGACCGAAAGGTCCACCCGTGACTGGTTCCCGGCGTTAGTCCGAGAGGGTCACGACTGGATTGTCCGTCCGGTGGGCGACGTGCCGCGATTCGAGTTACGTGGCCGTCGCACGCCGGCGGGCGCGAATCCGCAACAATATAGTTTTCATTTCGGCCAAAAAGTTCTATCTTGGTTTCATAAGACCACAGAACTTTTTGCTGCATGACTTCAGAATCTCCGGAGAGTTTTTTGTGCAAGCCTCAAATGGGATTCAATGTGGGATATTTTTCTGTCATGTCTTTCTTCTTGCCACCCTAACGTGCAGGCCAGACTTGTGGAGTGCTTCGGATATGGTCACATGCACACAGTGACCAGTCTTTGCCATAAAGGCCTGTAGCTCTTCAAAGATACCATTGGCCTCTTTGTGGCCTCCCTGATCAGTCTCCTCCTTGCTTTGTCATCCAGTTTGGAGGGACGGCTTGATCTTGACAGGGTCTTGGTGGTACCATACGCCTTACACTTCTTCACGATCGTTTTGTGTGTGCTCCAAGGGATAATCAAAGCCTTTGAAATATTTTTATACTCATACCCTGACCTGTACCTTTCCACAACTTTATCCCAGAAGTCTTTTGAAAGCTCCTTGGTGCTCATGGTTTCATCTTTACTGTGAAATCCACTACCCAGCAGAGGAAACTTTCAGGAACAGTCTATTTTATTCTGAAACTAGAAGAGCACTCGGTAGAGTGCATACCTCCGCCACGTAATGCCTGATCCATGAGAACATATCGGGCCCAATACATTTTTGAAAAATCCTGCTATATCGTACAATATCATTTTTGGCTCGATCTCTCAACGGGTGAAGAATCACTTTGTAAATTAAATAATTCTCGTATCCAGATCTGGATTTGGATCTTCACCAAAATGGAATCGATTCGTCCTTGCAACACAACCAACCTGTCTTCAAAGTTTCGTCTGAATCAATCCACAACCTTTTGAGATATCATGCTATAAATCAGTTTCGCACTATCTCTCAATGGTGAAGAATCACTTTTATAATTCCAGTAATCGGATCCGGATCCGGATATTCACGAAAACTGAATCAATTCTTCCTTGTCACACACCCAATGTGTCCACCAAGTTTCATCCGAATCCATCCACAACTTTTTTGAGACATCTGGTACAGAGACAGACAAACAGACAGAAATGGGTGAAAACATCACCTCCTTCACCTTCGGTGGCAGAGGTAATTATCAGAATCATTACAATTTCACAAAGGTGGATGCCAATTAACTTGGAGTGTGATTTTGAAGGTGATTCATTACATCAGAGCAAATTTACAATTGGTATTATAAGGGTGTGCACACATTCAACCGAGATATTCCAGTTTCGTATTTTTAATTAATTTTCTGAAATTGGTAGAATTTGTTTTTCCACTTGGAGGTTGTGGGTTACGATGTGTAAATGAAGGGGGGAAACATCTGATTTAATACATTTAATTCCAGGCTGAAAGGCAACAAAAGGTGAAAATTGTTGAAGGGGGTGTATACTTTCAACAGCACTGTATATGACAGATTACAAAGGGCACAATGGTTTAAATGAGATCAAACGAGTTGATAATTTTGATAGACATCGGGATGGGTACACGTCGTCTAACTTGACATAAGTGACATATCTAATATGGCAACGAGAAGGGCACTCGCTCGAGCGCGTACCTCCACCACGTAGTGCCTGACCCACGAGAACATATTGGGCCCATTACGTGTTTAACTCCACCACCAAATGTGAAGGAGGTTTTGTCTCTTTGTTTGTGTACAAAATATCTCAAAAAGTTGTGGACAGATCCAGATTAAATTTTGTGGACACGTTGGGTGTGTGACAAGGACGAACTGATTAGATTTTGATGAAGATCTGATTCCGGATCCAACTACGTGTGTGTAAGTGTGTGCATGTGTGCGTGTGTACTTGAAAGTTGCTGCTTTTGCCTGCTGCCACCATATGTGGGTGAGTTTCAGGAGGTGAAACAGACCTGCCAGGTCTCAAAGTGTGTGTGTGTGGTTGATTGGTATCTACATATGTGGGTTTCAGAATATGGAATTGAGTCCTCCCAGGGTGGGCTCAAGTATCCCCTTCATTTCAGTAAGGGGACACGATTCATGGACCAAGTTGTGAAGTTTTCTGTTTTCAAAGTTTTGTGCCGAGGGCTCTCTTCAGGATCGTTACTGAGCCCAGGACGGCTTCCAACTTTAGTTCGTTTGTTGTGATATTCCCAGGGATGGATTTTCATATCTCTGAGGTTCTTCTTTATCATTCCCATGAGGATCTTCATTATCAATGGTTCAACTTTGCCATTCTTCAGCTTCCAGGATCTTTTCACTTCATACTTGAGATCTTGGTATTTTTGTCATTTTCTTGATTTCTGCATTGTTAGTCCAAAATCACCGGCACGAACACCTCAATAACAATGCCTTCTTCTCTTTTTTTGTGCCAAAATATGATATCTGGTCACAATGCATTGTTTTCGATGTTCACACGTGATGGGATCAAAAGGTCTTACATGAGCGGTACTTCAATGTTTTCAGTGAATGCTTTTGGTTCATTTTCCCACAAATTTTCTGGAACTGGAAAATCAAAGTTTTTCCAGATATGCCAGCGGATTACTTTACAAACTCTGTCGTGTTGTTGTGTGTACAAATGTTCTGAAACGTTTTTGTTTTTGCTTGTGTGTTCGTTAATTTAGCGTCACACATCATTCTCTTTGCTAACCCCACCGCCAGCCCTCACCTGCCTCTATTATTTTTACCTCTTGCACGCACGCACGCACAGAATAGCAACGTTTGGTGAAGTGTCGCTCTCCCCACCTCCCCCCTATGTCCCTCTCGTTCACCCACTAAAAACACTCAAGGGGGGGGGGATATAAAATAAAAAAATAAAACCACAGAAATGTTGTGAAGCGTCCGTAAATGAAAATATAAATAAAATAAAATAAAATAAAGAAATGAAAAAAATAAATGCAGGTGAGCAGCCCGAGACGATGGGGAAGCACAGTTTTCTTGAAGTTGTCTTCATGAACCAACATGGCTTTAAGATATATCTGAACATTCATCCTGAGATGAACCTCAAAAATTTCATACTCATCGGATGTTACGCTCTACATATCAGTGTAGCGGCCTATGTAATTCCGTGGGCATCAGATGATAATTTTCGGCACCATATATTTTTTCATTCTCATGGATTCTGTGAGTCAGAAAAATCATGGTGCCAATTTTTTTTGAGCATTTCAAGTATTATTTTCAAGCCGATATGTAAACTTCCCTGGAATCGCACTTTTTTCAATGATAACAATTTACCAACTTTTTTGTTTCTGGTTTAAACCTGGGCATGTAATAGATCAAACTGAGCAGATTTCAGCCGAGAATATGATAATAATATCAATAATGACATTGAACATAACCATAGTGACTTATCTGAATTTTTGTTAATTTCAGATGCTGTGCAGCCTATATTAAATCAATTACTGCAACATCACCAAGATAATAAATTTTTCTAAACATTATGACATGGTACAATTCTACATTCAATGTATTGTTGCGGGCCGGGGTCTGGAGGAGAACGACCACTAGGTGGGGGAAGTTACATCGATTCCCACCAGACTCCCCGGAATTGTAGGCCGTTGCTCACGGATATTTCCGTGACATGGCGGGTCACTTAACCGACCATGGACACCAATACCTCAACCGCGTGGCGTGGGGTCCTCCAGTCTAGAATCAAGTTACCTAATTAACCACGCGGTTTCGACTACCAGGGAACCACGCCCTCGGTACGCCTCGCCCAAACCGGATCACTACCAACTACCGACTACCTTTCCGGATCGGATGCAGTCGAGCGGCACTGCCAAGGACGTACCAGCTGGAAGGAATGGAATATCGGGAATAAAGACCCGGCTAAACTCAGATCCGAACCGTGCTGGACCAATGGAGGAAAAGACAAGGATGAGCTGGGAACATTTCTGCAATTATTTATTCACACGAGTTGAGGAAAAGCATGTGGCACAACAAAAGGTTTATTGGGGATGTAATGCAGGGAAAAGATGAGAGAGGTGTTGGGTGTGGCAATTTACAAAAGCAGACAGTGCAGACTTAACGCGAGATTAATAAAGCAACAATCACAACAATAAAAATCTTAAACAGGCTTATCTAACGGACAGGCGCCACACACTCAGACAAACACTCGAGCAAAATAAACCCAATGAAAGGAGAAGGGACCCTTTTTGCAGCCGGGTTGGGGGGGGGGGAGGAGGGAGTTGAGTTCACAGTTTTTGGTACCTGAGCGTTTCGGGGGAAGGGATGCTCCGTGGTGTGGTACCCGACAAAAGATGCGTGTGTTCGGTCCACTGCCGAACGTGTGGTAATCGTGTCTGCAACAGGAGCCCAAGTGGAGAAGAGCAGAGTCCAAGGCCGAGAATGGAGTAGTAGACAGGACCAGACAGAGGCTTGGTCGAGGTCATGTCGGCGGGGACCAGTAGTCGGGCCGTCGAGGCGAGCCGTGGGCAGAGCAAGGTGGCAGGAACACCTTCACAACAACCACAGACTTCTTCCTTTCAAAAACCAACTCCTTCCTTCCTTCAAAAACCAACTCCTTCCTTCCTTCAATCCACGACAACCTTCCTTCTTTCTCACTAATCCAACGACAACGACAACAATTCCAACGACAACGACCAGCCACAATTCCAATGACAACCACACAATTCCAATCGGATGTCCATGCTTTATACAGCCTGGAGCTCGGGGAGGAGCCATGGCGAAGCCGACGTCATTGTCCAAACGCAAGTTTGGCCTGCCCACGCTGCACGTGTCTGGTGGTGCAGCTTAAAGCGTGAGTCCACTCCAGAGTGCACGTTGCGGATTTTGCCTCAGGAAACGAGTCGCTGGGGAGACGGTGGTACGCTGTGGCCAGCGAAACGAGGGTGCGAGGCAAGCGAGATGAATTTACCTCAGGAAAAGGAGGGAATAAAATAAAAAGGGGAAAAATGATTTAATAAACCTAACTCAGCCCATCGCAACGCACACCCTTGTCTTCCCACTAAACACAAGGAAGGGATCTATCTACACGTACACTAATGGCATAACTGTCTCAGGACAACTGTATGTTGTATGCATATGGTTCCGAGAACCGTAACAGTATGTTAATTTTTTTGCCTTTCAGGTCAGCTATGATAATAGCAGAAGTGGTCAAGGGTCCAGACTAAAAGACTGATGCAGTAGATGTAGTTGTAGATTAACCTCCAAGCTTTGTGGGTGAAGGAACTTACGTCGAGTGGACATTGAAATAAACTGTTCTCAAGTTATCGTTATGGATGAATCATCCCCAAGTCCTTCCAGTTCCAGCACAAAAGCATCAAGTTGCACTACATCTTTGGCAGGTTGGAATATATGCTGCATTTGCAAAGCATCTGTAAAACTCGTAAAACACCCAAGACCAGAATCATATCAGCTGTTTATCCAGAGTGTGAATACCCGGTCGCTCTATGGGGATAATAAGTGCATATCCATCCAAGAAGAGCTTGGTGATGTGACGGCAAATGAACTATCATAGAAAGGTGTCGCATGGCATCGAGAATGCGATAAAATTGCAGAGCACAAAATCTATATTGAGCGGCTGAAAAACAGATCTGAAGCTGCACTGGAAGCAGACGAATTACCTAAACCAACGAAAGTTGGACGGCCAGAAAGGACGAACCTCAAAACACAACCACCACCACCACCACATGAGAACCCATTATCAACAGAACGTTACATGCGATCTGGTGCCAAACAATACAAGAAAACAACGGCTTCTTCTGCAATGGATCTTCAGAGAAAGGAGCACTCCACCAGATCAGTGAGTTCAACACCGGGCAATAGCTCAGAAAGGCTGTTGAGAACAGCAATAACCAGCAGTGGAAAGTAAATCTGAGTGCTGCAATCGATCCAAATGATGCCCATGCGATTGATATCAAATACCATCTGTATTGTTGGGTGAAGCACGTTCAGCGAACTCAGGTACAGCAGGAGAGAGCAGAGACGAAGCAGTAATAACCAAGGTTTCAGCAGACATTGAATTCTTCTACTTGATGAGCAGCCTGCTGAAATCAGGATCTATCCTGGACATGGGTGAGGTCAAAGCAGCTTATCAAAATGTCCTCAGAGTCAATGATTCAAATGATACAAGAAAAACAAGGAGAAGTTTGAAGCGTAAACTTGTAGAAAATATTGATGATGTTGAGTTCTTCCGCTCTACGCATATGAATGAACCAGATTGGATGTACATGTCTCGAACAAAAAGAGCCGCAATTGACAACCTGGACGAGGCAGCTGGCGATGTGAGCAGCAACATGAAAGCAGTCTTCGAAAGTGCCAAGGTAATAAGAAGGGACATCGCTGAAGCTCGAAAGCAGCTGTGGAAATTTCAAGGTTCCCTGTTCGATGAAAATCAAGTTCCCAAATCGCTGGAGGCATTCATCCGCTGGATCCTAATCGGGCCAATGGTAACACTTGAGTCAACACAAAGAGAGCATACCATTCAACTAGTAACACGGAACATAGCACAGACTATAATGTTTGCATACGAGTCTGATCGTCAGGTGTCCTATGTGCCAAAGCATGAGGAAGCAGGCTTTCGACATCACAATGAGAATCCACTTGTCGTTGGAATTGGTCTGAAAGTTCATCAAACCACTCTGAGTAAGACCGAGGTGAACATTCTTCATAAGTTTGGGGACTCAATCAACTACGAGCAAGCAAAGCCAAAGATTACACTTTAGTGCATGTTGGGTAATTCCATGGGAAATGTTACCTGGTGGCTATTTTTTGAAAGTACATTTTTCATTAAACCTTATAAACCATATGACAGATCATGAATTGAAATAATTGAATTTTTGCAATATTAGCTTCATCAAGCAGTGTCTGTATACATTGTGGTGGCATCTCCGGACGTTTATTAATAAAAGTCCAGAGATGTTAAGTCCATTACGCTCAGTTGTTACGTCCGTTACATTACATTTGCCATGGTACTGCCTCCTCGGTATCATTAATTCCTCAAATAAATACTGGGAATACAATGACGTACCTATACCAAGCTGCTCTACCAGATTTAGTCTTCTGTCGTAGAACACTTCACAGAAATTTGTGAGCAAAACGATCATCATGCTAAAGCGGGTATTTTGACGGTTACGTCCGTTACGAAGATTCATCATACCGTAGCACTCGGGCAAAAATTCTTAATCTCATATAATTACCATTTCCTGACACCTTTGTGTTCACTGCACAAAATAAACTAATACATTTGGAACGACAACCTTGTTCTTCATGAAATATTTTTGAGAACTGCCAATAAGTTCCGTCTGAATGTTACGTCCGTTACGGTGGAATTACCCTGTTGTCTTTGATTGCGACAACATAAAGCAGTCCTTGAAGGCAAAAACTAGAAACCGAAGGCAAGGGAAGATGAGTAACTGCTGTACATATGAAGTCAATGATTTTTTTTTTTTTTTTTTTGTATACCTTGGTCAAGGCTCGTATGAGAGCAAACACACAACTCACAGCAAGGAGGCATGAGACAAGAGGGGCGGGAGTGGAAGGGACAAAACAGTGGGGAACAGACACATTAGGTGAACTGTGGAAGGGAGAGGGATGGGGATGGGACGGGGAACATGGCGAAGAGAAGATGGACATTTCAGGGACTTTCAGGAAGGAAAGCAGGAGAAATGAAGGAAGTGGGCTTGGGTGGATTATCGGGGTAGAAAAGATCGAGGATTTGGATGGGGGAAGATAAGAGGTGGTGGTGAACAGCTGTTTTGAAAGCCTGGAGGGAAGAATGGGAAAGAATAGAGTGAGGAAGTTTATTCCAAAGGCGGGAAAAAAGAGGAATGAAAGAGTGAAGATGAGCAGTGATTCGTGATTTTGGTAGTTTTACCAGAAGGGGGTTGTTGGCGGACCTTGAGCGCCCTGTGGAAATGTG
Organism: Eptatretus burgeri; assembly: GCF_056783735.1. Lineage (NCBI taxonomy): Eukaryota > Metazoa > Chordata > Myxini > Myxiniformes > Myxinidae > Eptatretus > Eptatretus burgeri. Next base: position 135,798,903 of record NC_140964.1, read on the forward strand.
GTGGGGACAAATCGCAGAGAGAGCAGGGGAGGCAAGGCTGGAGAGGAGTCGGTAGAAGACAGAAAGACCACCGACCAACCTGCGGTGATTGAGTGAGAGGCCCAAAGACTCAGCTTCATTGCGGGAGATGCCGATGATCTTAAATGCCCTGGTTTCGACAGCGTTAAGCCGAGAAAGGTGGGAGGCAGGAGCACCAGCCCAGAGGGGAGAGCAGTACTCCATCAGGCTACGGACAAAAGCTTTGTAAGTGGTCAGGAGCTCAAGAGGGCCGAGGAAGGACTTAGCACGACGGAGGATTCCCAGTCGGCGACTGGCTTTTGAGGCGAGGTTGGAAATGTGACTTTCCCAGGAAAGGTCATGGCAGATAGTGAGACCTAGAAGCTTGAAAGAAAAGACTTCTTCCAGAGGATTGTTGAGAAAGTGGATGGGGGGGGGGGGTTTGTAAACGGTCCTTTCGAAGAGACATAGTGAGAGTGTGAGATTTGTCTGGATTGAAAGACATGTTCCACGTGTTGGACCAGTTTGTGATTTAATCCAGTTTCACAGTTCCACACAGTTCAACATGCCATTGACACGCTTCTTGAGCAACACTGAAAACAAAGACCAACTAACGATATATTTGGCAGAGAAACTTCTTGGCTTATACAAAGACAGCAAGACATCATTTGTTGTATCAACAAAAAAATGGCACCATATCCAATGGCCTGAATGTTGATCATCTTGACAGCAACCAAGAAGAGGCTGACACACGACTCATCCAACATGCCTTGAGCGCTTCCCAAATTGCTTCAAGTGCACATATCATGTCTCCTCATACAGATGTGTTCATTCTTGCTCTACAAAAACTGCCGCTCTTGGGTGATGTATCTATGCTAGTTGGCACAGGTACGAGAAGGCGCTTGGTGAATTTGCAACCGAGAGATGAATCCCTTGATGCGACTCATGCTGCTGGTCCCATTGGATTCCACGCTTTCACTGGCAGTGATACCACTGGACAGATCGTAAGCAAAGGCAAGCAAACATGCTGGAAACAATTCAAAAAAGCAAATGGAAACATACACCAGGCATTTGCTCAGCTGGGTCAAACAGCTTATCCATCCGCCGAAGTGATGGACAGTCGAGAAGAATTTGTGTGCCGATTGTTCGCTCCAAGACTCGGTATCAAAACAGTCGGAGAGCTACGATGGCACTTGTTCAAGAAAAATCAAGCGGAGGCTGAGAAACTGCCCCCAACAAAGGCACCTCTGAAGAAGCACATTCTCAGGGCTCATTACCAAGCAATGGTTTGGTTACTGGCGGACACCCAAAATTTGGATTTACCTCCGCCAATTAATTATGGATGGAATGATGAAAATAATCAGTATGTCCCAAGAGTCTCTTTTTTTTTTTGTATACCTTGGTCGAGGCTCGTATGAGAGCTAACACACAACTCACAGCAAGGAGGCATGAGACAAGAGGGGCGGGAGTGGAAGGGACAAAACAGTGGGGAACAGACACATTAGGTGAACTGTGGAAGGGAGAGGGATGGGGATGGGACGGGGAACATGGCGAAGAGAAGATGGACATTTCAGGGACTTTCAGTAAGGAAAGCAGGATAATTGAAGGAAGTGGGCTTGGGTGGATTATCGGGGGTAGAAAAGATCGAGGATTTGGATGGGGGAAGATAAGAGGTGGTGGTGAACAGCTGTTTTGAAAGCCTGGAGGGAAGAATGGGAAAGAATAGAGTGAGGAAGTTTATTCCAAAGGCGGGAAAAAAGAGGAATGAAAGAGTGAAGATGAGCAGTGATTCGTGATTTTGGTAGTTTTACCAGAAGGGGGTTGTTGGCGGACCTTGAGCGCCCTGTGGAAATGTGGTGGGGACAAATCGCAGAGAGAGGAGGCGGGGCAAGGCTGGAGAGGAGTCGGTAGAAGACAGAAAGACCACCGACCAACCTGCGGTGATTGAGTGAGAGGCCCAAAGACTCAGCTTCATTGCGGGAGATGCCGATGATCTTAAATGCCCTGGTTTCGACAGCGTGAAGCCGAGAAAGGTGGGAGGCAGGAGCACCAGCCCAGAGGGGAGAGCAGTACTCCATCAGGCTATGGACAAAAGCTTTGTAAGTGGTCAGGAGCTCAAGAGGGCCGAGGAAGGACTTAGCACGACGGAGGATTCCCAGTCGGCGACTGGCTTTTGAGGCGAGGTTGGAAATGTGACTTTCCCAGGAAAGGTCATGGCAGATAGTGAGATCTAGAAGCTTGAAAGAAAAGACTTCTTCCAGAGGATTGTTGAGAAAGTGGATGGGGGGGTTTTGTAAACGGTCCTTTTGAAGAGACAGTGAGAGTGTGAGATTTGTCTGGATTGAAAGACATGTTCCACGTGTTGGACCAGTTTGTGATTTTATCCAGATCTGCAGTGAGCGAAGAAGCTGCTGCTTGCCGGTCTGAGGGATGACCGATGGTACGGCAGAGGGTGGAGTCATCAGTGAAGAGATATGGAGAATTTTCCAGAGTCAGAGAGATCATTGATGAAAACCAGAAAAAGAACAGGACCCAGAACGCTACCTTGAGGAACTCCAGCCTGCACAGGAAGAGGGGATGAAAGAACTCCATTTAGGGCCACACGTTGACTGCGACAGGAGAGGAAGTCTGCGAGCCATGAGTGGAGATGGCCTTGAATACCATGGGAAGAGAGTTTGGTGAGTAGGGCAGGGTGCCAGACTGTGTCAAAAGCACGTGATATGTCCAGGGATACGGCTCGGATTTCCTGTCTGGCATTGAGGACCTCCATCCATTGATGGGAGAGCATAAGCAGCATATCCAGGGTAGAGTGACCTGGTCTGAAACCAAATTGATGATTGGAAATCAAGCCATTGGAGAAGAGGAAGGATTTCATGTCTGAAGCGATGATGGATTCCATCACCTTGCTGATGATTGGGAGAAGGCTGATTGGTCTGTAGTTACAGGGATCTGTTTTTGCACCTTTTTTATGCAGGGCAGTGATGTTAGCAGATTTCCAAGCAGATGGCAGATGACCTTGGGCAAATGAGAGGGTGAATAGAACAGAGAGAGGGTGAGCAAGAGCAGAAGAGCAGGCTTTGAGGACATTTGGTCTCTGACCTCCCACCAGCTCCGACAGCTGTTATAGAGCTTGTAAAGTGCGGCTGTGGCAAGAGCCGACGTGCCAGTGGATCCTGCTCTTGCAAGAAGCATTCTTTGGCCTGCGTGCTTTGACCGAGTTATGTGCTTGTGACACGAACGTTGACAAATGTGAAAACACCAATGGCAGACTCAGAGGAAATGATCATGAGGACAGCATAGATGAAGATGACTTATCTGACACTGCATTACCATGAACTTCATAGTTTTTGTTTCAACCAATATTTTGACCTCTTACAGTTGACTACCTAAGTGTATACCATAGAACAGATATACTTTATGTGAACCACGAAACATACTGTTACGAATTCGCGCCCTGCCGGCGTGCGAACGACCGCATGTAACCAATAGCGGCCGCTTCACCCACCGAACGTGCAATTCAGTCGTGACCCTTTCGGAACAATGCCGGGAGCTCGACACGGGTGGGGGTTTAACCTCACCACAACTCAGTCCGCATTCTACCTGCACGAAATAGGGTCCGATCGCCGAATGGTCGATTTACCTAAGTACCCGCGCGAGTAGCATACTGAGATGTACCACGCCACAGGTCAACTCCAGACACGAACCGCTTAAGCGGCTCGTTCCATGCTACAGGGATAACCGAGCGGAGTCATCGTCGACCTTGATGGTTCAGATTATTTACCGGGTGTTTTAAACCCACTACCAATCCCTTACGTGATGCAAGATGGAGATTCAATAAAAGGAAAATACGAAGCAAAACGGGGAACAATCGGATAAGCACATTTAATACGGGAGCATGGAAGGCACGTATATTACAGTCACAGGTATACAATAAAAGCAATACACGTATTTACAATCACCGTAAAGAAACACAAGCAAAGGACCAACGCAGATCTACAACCGATTAAGGCAATTCACACGGCAACACTTAAAACAGTTCTACTTCTCAAGACTGGCACCACCCACAGACATTTACACAAAACCCCAAAAGAAAAGGAAATCATGACTTCCCTGAGCGCGTCGTCCAGCCCTTGGCGACTGCAACTCCGAGTCCCTCCGGCGTGGTCCACTGGGCTCGTGCCTCGCGCCTGCACGTGTCGTCCACCCGACCCGAACGAACGAACAGAACCTCAAGCAGGGACTCTCCAACAACTCTCGACAATTCTCATTCAGGGACAACCGACCAGCGACTCTCCACAACTCTCGACAATTCTCCTCCAGGGACAAGGGAACAGGGACTCTCCACGCCCACCCTTTTGTTGGGTCAGGCTCCGCCCTTCGCTCCGTACCGCGCCCCGCTCCTCCTTCCTTTGAGACGCTTCCAGAAAATGCCTCGAAGGGGGGCGTTCCTCTCCCCCGGCCGCGCCACACCGCGCTTCCGCCAATCGGGAGAGGACGTGCCACCCCCTCTCCCTTTCTCACCAAGCGCGGGGAAAAATGGCGGGAAAACCCCACAGGTGTTGTTGGTTTTCTTCTCCACACGCCGTACGACGAGGGAAGGAAGATTCGGGCGGGAGATATTTAAGCGGGAGTTTTGGGCGGGAGATGCCCCTTCACACCCTTGTTGCTGCTGCCACTCTGCTCCTTTCATCCATCCCACGGAGATCGTGACCTCACGGTGCTCGTTGAATGGCGAGTGGCGAAGATGGTTGTATCGTAGTTGTGGAAGGTGGCGTCGTGGTGTGAATGGCGTGATTGTTGGCGTCGTGTAGTGAATGGCGTGATCGTTGAGGTGTTGGTTGTGGCGATGCTCGTTGTTGTTCTTGCACCAAAATAACGACAGCAAAAGAAAAACGGCTAAATGAAGAATCGCAGCCCGAATGGATCACATATATTCCCTCTAAACAACGGGTTTGGGCTAACTACACATTAACTTACCGATATATCTCACCCGAGGACCCTTTATGGTGTATTGCGAATTTCCACAGCCGTAGCAATACCATAAAAGCAGAAACGGTACATTTCTCTAATCGATTGACTTATAAATAAGAACATTTGCATCTCGATGTATGCTCCGTTATGGTTGTTATTGCCAGGAAAATTGGCATAGATACCTGTGGACAATAAAAATCAGTATATATATATATATATATTTGTGTTACAAATGTCGAGACCTTTAATTCGATATGCCACATGCTTTGCTTTATAACAATATTTGAAACTGGTAGTTGCAACGGAAACAGCGATTATGGTATTTTAGGGGGCCATATTAAAAGCCACCAAAATGTCCCCAAAATGCAAAACAAAAATTGGCACACCATTATTTTCCTGATTCTCAATGCATCTGTCTGCAGTAACATCCATGGTGCAAAAAATTATCATCCAGTCCCCACGGTATTACAGTTTTCATACATATGCTTCTACACTACATGCAATTATGACGTCGTAAAAAAAAAAAACGGGGGGGGGACACGAGCGGGGAGTGGGGGGTGAAGGGGGGGGGTGTGGAGGATGTGCTCCCTCCCCCGTGTGTTCTGTAAACCCCTAATCATGTCCTTGTGGAGCCCTATTTAACCGAGGATGTAATCTTGGTGGAATGTTAACCAGGAATGTTTTATTTTGTCCCCACACGATGTTTAGTTTTACCATCTGGGATTATAAATCAGGTTTTTAATCTCCATTCACGTTATGAACGTTAAACATCCCACGGAACGGGTGAAGTAGGTAATCGTACCTGAGATAAGAAAATGAAGAAACTCCGAACTCACCTCTTCCTCAGGAGATCCGACCCGACCACGAGGACCTTGGTTCCAGTTCCGGTACAAGGTTTCCAAGGAGATCACCGGGACACGGACGGTTTCTCGAACAAATCCCGTCCGCTCCGTCGTGTTCACTTTTCCTCGATCCTCTGTGTGACAACTTCCCCCAAACGAATGTGTTGTGATCGCAGTGGGTACAAAGTACGGAGAAGAGGGAAGAAAGATAAATAAATGGGGAATCAGAAGGAGGAACCCCCGACCGAGCTTATCTATAGACCCTACCGACCATTGTGCAGATTGTTTTTGGTTATTGGGGGCTCTGGGGGGGGGGGGGGAGTTACGAGTTTTTACATCTTGAAGAATTCTGATTAAAAGTCACAATAAAAGTATAAAATACAAGTTTTAATAACATGATGAGGAAACATCACAGGGATAAATACTTGTGAACATTTCATTGGTTGTGATATCGTTTTGATTTATTTCAATCCGACGACTTCGGACATTTTTTGCGATTTCACGACTGAAGCGGTTCTTGGTGATTTAACCATATAATATATAGATAAGACAAAGAAGGCTGTCCGTTCATCTGTGAGCAATCACGCTGACTGGCTGTGTGAGGAGGCTCGGTGCAATGTGATTGGCTCCTGGCATGATTATCGTGGAAAAGCTGATTTTCCAAGATAAATCTGATTGAATTTTTTTTACAATCGGAACTCATGGCCTAAACAATTGTGTCGAAATACAGAGTTAAATCAGAGAACATTTTAGAAAAAAAGCATTTATATTTAAAAAAAAAAAAACACGAAACCCACTATCTATATATTAATACTGAAGGACCAATTTTGTGCTCCTCCTCGCGGTCACGTCACGTTTTTCTCGGTACTGTGACCTGGACTGAAAAAAACTTCGTATCTGTAAGAGTGCATCGCACATAGTGGCAATAGTCAACCTTCAACTCTGAAGCAGAATAAACACTTTTCGTTGAGACGGGGGCGAGGAGTGGAGGCGGGGGCGGGGGGTGAAGAGACGGGGGCGGGGTGAAGAGACGGGGCGGGGGTGAAGAGACGGGGCGGGGGTGAAGAGACGGGGCGGGGTGAAGAGACGGGGCAGGGGTGAAGAGACGGGGCGAGGGGTGAAGAGACGGGGGCAGGGGGTGAAGAGACGGGGCGGGGGTGAAGAGACGGGGCAGGGGTGAAGAGACGGGGCAGGGGTGAAGAGACGGGGGCGAGGGGTGAAGAGACGGGGCGGGGGTGAAGAGACGGGGCGGGGGCTGAAGAGGCGGGGGCGGGGGGTGAAGAGGCGGGGGCAAGGGGGGAAGAGGCGGGGGCGAGGGGTGAAGAGACGGGGCGGGGGTGAAGAGACGGGGCGGGGGCTGAAGAGGCGGGGGCAGGGGGGAAGAGGCGGGGGCGAGGAGTGAAGAGGCGGGGGCAAGGAGTGAAGAGGCGGGGGCGAGGAGTGAAGAGGCGGGGGCGAGGAGTGAAGAGGCGGGGGCAAGGAGTGAAGAGGCAGGGGCAGGGAGTGAAGAGGTGGGGGCAGGGAGTGAAGAGGCGTGGGGCGAGGAGTGAAGAGGTGGGGGCGAGGAGTGAAGAGGCGGTGACGAGGAGTGAAGAGGCGGGGGCGAGGAGTGAAGAGGTGGGGGGCAAGGGAAGCAAATTTTGGGCGGGGGTAAGCAAATTGAAAGCGGGAGACGGGGGGGGGAAATGTGGCAGCGGATGAGTGGGCGAGGGCTGGGGGAATTAGGCGGGGTTGAGTGTGAGGGGGTGGATAGGGGGCGGGGGCAAGTGGGGCGGGGAATCAAGTGACGGGGGGGGGGAGAGGAGTGAATAGGCGGGGGCGGGGCCAGGGTAATTAAATTTTTGGGCGGGGGTAAGCAAATTGAAGGCGGGGGTGGGAGGCGGGGGGGGGGAAATGGGGCAGCGGCAGGGGATGAGTAGGCTGGGGCAAGCACGCCCTGTCCAGTCCATGTCCCTCGAGGGTGGGTGAGCTGGTGAGGGTGGTTGAATGAACGGAATCCGTCTGTGACGGAGTTTCGGCTCGTAATTAAATAATACGCTCAGCAGATAATCATCATCATCATCTTCTCTCTGGAAGTGAAGGTCGTCCTGTAGATCTTCTGCTCTGTACCTAGTTAACTTGGTGGTTGGTGCAGGATGAAGTGCTCATGGTTGGGTGATGCTCAGTGGAAGTGGAAATGTTCATCCCACCAAACCTTGTCTGGACCCCGTTTGAAAGCTTCAACAGACTGAGCATCCAAAACATTCCAGGGAAGACTATCCCAGTCTTTGACTCCCCTCTGACTGAAGAAATTTTTCCTCACGTCCAACTTACACCTCGGCACAACGAGTTTAAGGGAGTGAGCCTGCGTTGAAGGGTATTGAGCCGGAGTGAACAAATGTTGCGGTCTCATCCGGTCGATTCCTTGTCGCACCTTAAACGTTTGTATCATATCACCATGGCGATGGTGATAGAAAAGCGAAAACAGATTCAAACGTTGGAATCTTTCTGGATAGGAAAGTTCACGGAGGGTGGGGACCATCCTCGTAGCTCAACTTTGGACCTTCTCAACTTCATCAATGTCCGCGGGGAAACAACTTGGAAACCGCTCAACTGCGGGAAACTTGGCCATCCACGCAAGATATGTCGCCAGACATCCCAACATGGTACGAATCACCACATGATCGGTTTGGCCACGCCAGTGACCGGTGGTGAAGCAATACCTCCTGCTTTAAAGGAGCATGATTTGCTCAGTATGTCGGATAAAAGCAAACCCATTGTGGTGGATGTCAGGATGAATGACATTGCCGTGAAGATGGAGCTGGACACTGGGGCCAGCCAGTCAATCATGAGTTCCGAAACTTTCAATAGGCTGTTTAGCCAGGAGACAACTTACACCAATGAACTGATACCTGTGATTGGTAGTGCGGAGGTGAAGGTCACATACAATGATGTGTCATGGAAACTACCCTTGCGGTTCATTCAAGGAAATGGGCCAACATTATTTGGGCATAATTGGCTTGAATTCATCAAACCTGATTGGCCTGTGATCAAATTGATGGCTTGTGATGTTAATCACAATGCCATTCTTGACAAATACCCCTTATTGTTTGGAGGTGGTGTCAGCACCTTTAAAGGTGTTAAAGCCAAAATCTATGTGGATGAGAGTGCTCAGCCAATCTTTGGTAAAGCGAGGTCTGTACCTCATGTGATGCGTCCAAAGATCGAGGCAGAGCTCGACCGCCTGCAGATGGAAGGTGTTATCAGTCCTGTTGAGTTCAGTGATTGGGCATATCCAATTGTTCCTGCATTAAAGTCAGATGGCAGTGTTCGGATTTGTGGTGATTACAAAACAACAATCAGCAGGGATTCCAAACAGGACCGTTATCCTCTGCCAAAAGAAGATGATTTGTTGGCTACGCTTTCTGGTGGAAAGAAGTTTAGCCGCCTGGATTTGGAATATGCTTATACTCAGATGTTGCTTGATGAGGACTCCAAGAAGTATAAATGTTGTAACACTCACAATGGGTTGTTTGTTTTTAACCGCTGTCCTTTCGGAATCAAATCAGCCACTGCTATATTTCAACGCAATATGGAGAATCTGCTGAAAGCAATTCCAAATGTTGTGTTTCAAGATGATGTTTTGATCACCGGCCGCAATGATGCTGAACATTTGTGTCACCTTGAGGCGGTTCTCAAACGTCTTGTTGAAGCCGGTCTTAAGGTGAAATGTGTCAAATGTTGATTTATGTTCCCCAAGTGGAATTTCGCAGTCGTATTATCAGTGCTGATGGCATCAGGCCCAGCACGTCCAACACGGAAGCAATCAAGGATGCTCCGACTCCTGCGAACACGACCGAGCTCAAAGCTTTCCTGGGTATGTTGAACTATTACTGAAACTTTCTTCCGAATCTGAACACCGTCCTTGAGCCTCTCCACAAACTCGTTCGTAAAGATGTTGAATGGCGATGGTGTACGCAGTGTAGTAAGGCGTTTGCTGAGGCAAAACGGTTGCTGTATTCATCCTAAGTATTGTTGTGGAGCCGGGTATCGGCGACGAGCCCGACCGCTAGGTGGAGCAGTAAGGTCGACTCTACCGTACACCCGGAATCTAGATCGTACCTTTCGGAAAACTCCGAGAGGTACGGGTCCCTTTCAGGACCATGAATCGTCAATAATTCCACCATGTGGGACAGGGTTATTTGCCAAACTTCAAAATACCTAGAGACCCACGTGACGAGCTACCGAGTATGCACACCCTCGACGGCACTCGTACGGGACGAGCCGTATGCGCGCTCGACCCGTGCGGGACCCGAGCGGATGCGCACCAAGCTTCCGTCGGTCCCAAATGCAAACCACTGCGGCAACAACGGCCTTCTTTAATTCTCCCAACACGCACCGCGTTAAACCAATGAAGAAAACACAAAAACGAGTTGATACATTTAACAAATGGGGTATTTATTAACAAAAGGTGGGGAAGGAGGGAAGCACGGAAGGGCAGAACTATCACGACTAATAGAGATGCAAGTATGTACAGCAAAGAGCACTTAAACAATTCCTTATTCGGCCGAAGTCACATTTGCGGCCGTACGCTCTCTGAATTGACAGAAACGTGCGGCGGCCGCAGAGTTTCTGCGGTGGCCTCAGGGTGGCCCTACGCCGTTTGGCTATCTTTTACAGGTCGTAAGGTCGCCGTAGAATTATAACGCGGAGTGATAACTTTTTCCATTTATACATTCGCCGTTGCAATTCGACAAGCCGAAAAAAAAAACTGGTAAAAAAAAAAATAAAAACCCACTCGTTACTGTCCATCTGGCTGCACGTTCGCCTTAGGGCCCCCCTGTGGTCGCCTTGCGGGCACCTTGCATCTGCCTTGAAAATTATATGGCTGCCGCAGGGCCCCCTTAAGGTCACCGTGCGACATCAAAGTAAAGACCGTACGGCAACCCCACGTTTTCGGTCTCCACAATTTCTAAGACCTAAGGCCTAAGTCACATTTGCTCTACGGCGAGGATACGGTGGCCGTACGCCCTCTGAATTGACAGAAACGTGCGGCGGCCGCAGAGTTTCTGAGGTGGCCTCAGGGTGGCCCTCCGCCGTATGGCTATATTTTACAGGCCGTAAGGGCGCCGTGGAATTATAAGGCGGAGTTATAACTTTTTTCATTTCTACGTTCGCCGTAGCAATTCGACAAGCCGAAACAAAAAAACTGGTAAAAAAAAAAAAATTAATCCATTCGTAACCGTCCGTCTGGCCGCACGTTCGCCTTAGGGCCCCCCTGCGGTCGCCTTATGGGTACCTTCCGTCTGCCTTGAAAATTCTATGGCCGCCGCAGGAACGCCCTAAGGTCACCGTGCTACATCAAATCGAAGACCGTTCGGCAACCCCACGTTTTCGGTCTCCACAATTTATAAATACGCCATGCAGCTCCCCGAAAAATAAAAACATATGTGACTGCTACATTGTGCGACCGTGGAAATACTGCGGCCGCCGTGGCAAATGTGACCTCGGCCTAAATTCGCCGTGCAGCTCCCAGAAAAATAAAAACATATGTGACTGCTACATTGTGCGACCGTGGAAATACTGCGGCCGCCGTGGCAAATGTGACCTCGGCCTAAATACGCCGTGCAGCTCCCCGAAAAATAAAAACATATGTGACTGCTACATTGTGTGACCGTGGAAATACTGCGGCCGCCGAATAATTGCTAGTGGCCGTAGATTTTGGAGACCCCACGGCCACCGTGGCAAATGTGACTTAGGCCTTACAGACAGGGCCCACAGACAGACACACACCCAAAATAAATGAAAAGGACCTTCCCGCCTCGTGCAGTCTTCAACGAGACGAGCGAACCAGGACGAGACCAGCCACGTTGAGATGCGACCAGGCCAGCGCCAGCGACGACACGAGACCAGAAGCGTCGAGCGATGCGTTCCGCGCTCAAGCAGACCTAGAACCAGACTCCAGCCACAGGACGAGATGAGAGCAGATGCCGGCGACAGGACGAGATTAATCTCCCCTTCATCCAAAATCACCAAACCTTTCTCTCTCGGAGGGAGGGGCCTCTTCTTCTCACCACTCGCCTCCTGATTGGACCAGGGGTCCTCACGCGGCTCGTGGCCGCCTCCCCATTGGCTGAAGCGCGCGTGTAGTGCTCGCCCTCTGCTCATTGGCTGGAGCTTCGAGCCGAAGCGACTGTGGCTCCGCCCACCTCCTCGCCTTCGGCCGCGTGCCTTATGGTGCTGGTGCTGAATTGGAAACGGGGCGGGTGAGACTCCCGCTCCTTGCCGATTGGCTAAAGGGACACCATGCCGATGGTCGGCTCCGCCCACGTGCGCGCTTGCTGGTGAGCGCGCGAAGAATGTCGCGAGCGTTGTGGCATCAGGATGGAAGGGAAGATGGCATTGTTGTCGTTGTTAGAAGTGTAAAAATCCTAACGATAAAAATAACTCACAGCGCATATACATTTAATTACCCATTGGACAAGGGAAAGGGAGCTATCTATCCACATTTACTTATCGATATAACTCTTCTATAGGACCTGTATGTTTAGTGCTCATGGCTTCCAGTTCCGCAACAGCATTGGTGTACTACGATACTGTTAAACCATTGGTTCTCAGCTGTGATGCCTCGTCTTATGGCATTGGCTGTGTGTTACAGCAAAGCAATGACGGTATTCTACGGCCTGCAGCCTATGCATCATGCACTTTGTCCGCAGCGGAGCGTAACTTCTCTGTGGTTGAAAAAGAAGCTCTCGCATGTATTTTTGGTGTAACAAACATGCATCAGTATCTCTTCTGTGGACAATTTGAACTTGTAACCGACCACAAACCATTGCAATCCGTGTTCAATGAGAGTAAGGGAATTAACTCACAGGCCTCTGCACGCATTCAGCGTTGGGCTGAGAAGTTAGTAACATATGACTATTCTATCAGGTCTTGTCCTCGCAGTGAGAATTTCTGTGCTGATACTTTGAGAGATTACCACGACCGGTTAACGTGGGTAATGTATCTGTACCGGGAGAAATTTTTATGGCAATGAGTGTGTTTGACTGTCATAATGCTCCAATCACTTCCAAACAAATTGAACAATGGACAAATGTGGACCGGACCCTTTCTATGGTCAAACGATGTGTTATCAGTGGCATATGGTCAACTGTACCCTATGAATTCCATGACAAATTGAGGTCATACCTTGCTCATAGAAATGAGTTGCCTTTCCATTCTGGTTGTCTGCTGTGGGTCAGCAGGGTCATTGTACCGCCCAAAGGTCGAAACAAGGTGTGTGATGAGCTGCATGAATCACATCCAGGGATTGTAACTGTGAAGACCCTTCAATCCTGGCCAAGAATTGAGGTGAGTCAACTGAGGATTCTCGAATGATATGATTTCTTGAAGCAGCACAGCGCATGCATGCGGAGGTGGCACAGGGACCGACCACAGCAGTCAGACCCTGAACCACACTAAAAGTCACACTACAAAACTTTCATATATAAAATCTATTCCTCGGTAGAGAAAGCAAGGCAAAGCAAGAAACAAAGGTGCAAGTGGGCTCCCCCCCCCCCCCTTGGGTTTTATGGAGAATTGGCAATCGAACAACTCTCCCACAGTTACATTGCGCTGCATCCAGTGGGCTGCGAGACATAGCTGGCACATATTCATAAACAGCTTTGAGGTTTCAAGGGCTGGAATTCAAAACAGTTGCCTGCTGCAAGTTTGTTTATGGAAAGGAAAATGCATTTTAAGACAGCAAGGACACTGGTGACACTGGTTTGAATCCGGACAACTGATTAATGCAATTACCAAATGTTTAAATGAATCAAATGTTTAAATATGGACCATATGTGGCCAATCAATAGTCGCATCTGACATCCATACCTGACAGTAACCATGAAATCAATTGCCAAGAGCCATGTTTGGTGGCCAGGTATTGATGAAAACCTAGAGAGCTACGTTCGCCATTGCTCCGTATGTCAGTGCCCTGAACTCTCCACTGCCCTGAACTCACCTGAGGCACCGCTTCACATGTGATCCTGGCCTTCGAAACCATGGTCTCGAATTCAAATCGATTACGCTGGTCCATTTGTGTTTTTGTCCAAGGAAGATGTTTTTGGTTATTATCGATGCTCATTCAAAGTTGATTGGATGTTTAGCCTTAGCATGCTGTACTGACGAAATCATGGTTGAAAGTTTACATGCCATGTTTGCCACTCATGGTTTGCCAGATTGTGTAGTTAGTGATAATGGCTCATGTTTCACCAGCGCTGTGTTTCAAGATTTTTTGAAACAATATGATGTCAAGCACTATCGCAGTGCTCCCTTCAACCCTGCTTAGAATGGTCAGGCCGAAAGGGCTGTCCAGGTGATCAAGAATAGTCTCAAAAAGGCAAATGACAGTTCTTCTCTGCAAACCAAGTTTGCTGTTGGCTGTGTGAGGAGGTTTTGTTGTTTACATATAGGACACGTCCCCACAACCACTGGACGCACACCTGCAGAAATGATGTTTGGTCGAATGCTAAAGACACGCTTAAACCTGATTCATCCGAATGATTCGTCCAGGGTTGTGGACCACTGGTCTAAACAGAAGTGGTACCATGACAGGACCTCAGTTCCACGTGCCGTCAATGTGTTCGATCCTGTTTTTGTGCTGAATCCCGGCCGTGGATCTAAATGGCTCACTGGTCGTGTTATGTATCGAATTGGCAACTCTTTATTTGTTGTGGAACTGTCCAATGGACATACAGTACGTAAACATATTGACCAGCTCTGCCTGAGGCATTGTGACCCCAATCCTCCAAACTATATTCAGCCATTTGAGGGTGATTCCCTGGTGTCTGTTCCGATTGTGAGCCAAGTGCCTGAGCCCACTGAGTCCAAGCCCGATAGTGGTGTGGTGGAGCCTGCTCCTCCTCCTTCCTCTCCATCTCCTCTTGAGGCTGCCGCTGTCGGCGTTCCACAAGAACAGTCACCCATCTTGCGATGCTCTGCTCGCACATGCAAGGCACCGGAGCGGTTGAATTTGTGATTGTACCTCGCACTGTTGTATAAGTGTTGTTGGGAGGAAAATGTTGTGCAAAAAATTATTTAAGGGGAAATGTTGTCATGTTCTTTTAAGCTACCGCCACGCGCATGCGCAGTGTGCACCTCCCTGGAAATAAAACGTGGAGCTTCGACTCATATGGTGTCTGGCCTTTCATCCCGCAATCCTTCGGACACGCCACAATTAGCTCAAGTGTTTGGTTGGCCTTATTAACCTGAACTGGCACGTGCTGATGGAGGCTCAAATCCCCATCCATGATAGTTCCAAGGTCGATCTCCTCAATCACTTCCCGCAACTCTGCATTCCCCGTATGGTATGACTTCCTGATGTTGCCTCCATCAGGTGCAGAGTCTTGCATTTGTTCTGATTGAAAGGAAGTAACCATAGCTGTGAACATTCCATGGCACTATCTTGGTGCTTTTGGACGACTGAAGTCAATACTTGGTCGAAAGCTGGTCCATACACATTGGCATCATCTGCACAGAGTTGGATACTGCTTTGGATTGACGCCGACAGGTCATTGATGAAGATGACAAATAGTGTCGGACCAAAGACTCTCCCTTTTGGCATTCCACCATGTATGTGTGCCCAATCTGACTCAGCTCCATTCACAATGACTCTTTGATGTCTCTTTGTGAGGAAAGCTTCCAGCCACGTGATGAGTGGTTCTTCAATACCATACAATCTTGCCTTCCCTAAGAGTCTTCTGTGGGGGACCAAATCAAAAGCCTTGTGAAAGTTGAGAAAAATAACATCCACAGGCACTCCATCGTCCAGTGATCTAGTGCAGTCTTCCAACTGACACAGGAGCCGAGTTGTGCAAGACCTCCCCGGGGTGAACCCATGTTGAGCATCGCAAAACAAGTCAAATGACATGAAGTGTTTTACTAATGCATCCCTCATGATGGACTCCCTGACCTTTGCAACCATCGATGTCAAGCTGACAGGTCTGTAGTTCCCAGATTATTTACAGCTCCATTTGTTGGATATGGGAGCGATGTTGGCATCTTTCAAGTCAAATGGTAGAACACCATTTTTTATTGTTTTGTTGAAGATTGAATTCAGGGATATGGCTATCCCCTGAGCCACCTCCTGAAGCACTATTGGATGAATTCCATCTGGACCAAGAGATTTACTGGTTTTTAGGTTCTCCAATTTCCTCATATCTCCTCAGATAATGCAATATTGTTCAACAAAGGCTCTGCACTATGATGAGGAATCGTTGGAAACTGAGATGTATCCTCAATGGCAAACTCTCATTCAAATGTCGCGCTGTAGCTGTCAGCCTTCTCCTGATCATATGTGGCAATTGTATTGTCATCCTTTATCAGATTTCCAACTTTGACTCTCATCTTGGTCCTGCTATTTACATACCACCAGAATTTCTTGGGGTTCTCCTTCACATTCCTCACTCCCTTCTCCTCAAACTCCTTGCAGAGGTTCCTTGTGGTGGCACGAAGGTCATTCCTCAACTGCCTGTAACTTGATAGGTCAGCATCATTTCATGATTTGAGAAAATTCTTCCACGCTCGGTGTTTCTGCCTCGACTGAGCCAAAGCTCTCTTTATCATGTAGATGTTCTTGACCGAGCCTGTTTCGGTGCGTACTTTGGTATTCAGTCCCGAACTACCCCTTCCATTACCTGTCTAAAATCAAGCCAAGCCTCCTCACAGTCCCAATTTCTTCATCTGTCAATCCAGTTATGATTCCACGTTTACTCACTCATTTTGTCAGAACTTCCTGTTTAACAGTTACAGCAAAAGTGGGATACACTTGTTGAGGTGACAGCAGCAACATTCAGTTCCAAGACAAAGCAACTGTGATCCCATTGGTGGCAGATAATTATCAACCGAGTTAACGATTGCAGTTGTGCTGGTGATGACAAGGTACAACACATGAGGCTGTTGACCATTTTGATACCTTGTAGGTTCTGTTACATGTTGGTGTATAAATGCATCTTGCAGTGCATCTAAAATCTTGTGTGCTGGGTGCTCTTGAGTAATCGTATGCCAACTTTGCCAATTTCAGGGTAGTTCAAATCTCCTCGTATGTCACCTTTTAAACTTACACTATGAAGTAACTCACAGAATCAATCCGAATTCCTTATGCCGCTCGACGGGCTCTGGTATCGGCAGCCTGAGTATGCTCCTATCAGCCTCAAACATGATCGCATACCAAACAGCTTCTTGGTAGTCTGAAGTGAGTTGCCTATTCACAGCATAGTGGAGTTCAGCTTTGGTGTCGATTGCAACTGCTCTTATCTTCCGTGCTGTGTCCAAGTTTGATAACATATCACATCCGTCGATCGCGACTGATGCAGGAAACAATCGAAACACACTTTCTTTCAGTGCAACTTCTGTTACCATTGAAATGTCAGGATCATATTTCCCTACAAGTAGTTTCAGTTGATGCATTTTATTCGGCAACAAATCCGCATTGGTATATAACACCCTCAAATTGTCTTTCCTTCCAATGTCCTGAATATTTACCCTTCCACTGCTCCCGAGTCACTGTGGACTGGAGTCTTTCCCCAGTGCTTAGGGACCAGAACCATTCTCCAATGCTTCACTGCTTGTCCCACTACCTGATGCTTGTGTGCATGAAACACTGCTCGGTGCTCGAGGGCTATCACGACCTTCTGTTGCCTGTGGACATGGAACAACTGCCTCCTCATTTACTGCTGAGTTACTGTCTGTTGTCACTGGTGCTTCAGGTTTACTGTCACATTCTTGCTGACCACGAGGTGTCTTCACTTGGATTCTTCCCCAATATAGAATCAGTTTTTTCCTTCATCTCTCTTCCTTCTTTGGATTTCATCACTCAGCTTTTTCCTCTCATTCCACTGACGATGTGTTAGGCCTCAGGCCACATGTCTCTGCCCACTTCTCCATTCCTCTAGGGTTCTTTGCAGAGGATAGAATATCTCTTCTTCTGCCATTAGTCAGCTGAACCAACAACACACGTGGCTTTACCATTCTGTTCTGGTTAAAACCACCTGGCCTCAATACGTTGTCGACTGACACACCCGTTACTCAAAGTCCATCCGTGATGATCTCCATCACAGTTTTGATCCTCCAGTTGTCCATCACGAGTTGCTGAAACTTTAGACTCCGCAACATTATACAGCACTACATTGTTCTTCTGCCATAGTCAGGATGCTGACCACAGCCGGCTGCGTTCGGGCGTCTTGAGCTTGAAACTGCAACTGACTGTATCTGTTCTCCAATGACAACCTTTGAAGCAAGTTGACTTTGTTGATCATCTGTCAATCTCACTGCATCAGCATCACTTTTTCAAATTCTCTTCTTCCCAGTTTCTATCATGCTCTTGACAGTTTCCTGAAATTCCTGAAGCATCTTTGCAAATTGCTCCATCATCACCTTTTCAACCTTGTGAGATATCTCATCACTGATGGAGTTGACATTCCCATCATCCCTTCTCACTGCTGCTTTCACGGCTTGCATAGCCTTTTTTTTCACAGGGATGGCAGAACCAATGTGCATGGTTTGACTCGATGCCAAAAACGTAACACATGTCCAATGTCATGTCTTGACACTCCACACAGGACCATCGTTCACATGCTTCACACTATCATGTACTCCCTTTCTTTGTCTGTGGGAAATTTCACACTGAAACATGTCCTCTTGATTACTGAACTATTAGCCTGTGATTTATTGTTTAGCCTCACTGAGTTTCCTGCCAATCTTCTTCGCATTATCAGGAGAATTCATGGAGCGTCGTGTTTTTGAGACATCAATCGAAACAACAGCAGGCAGCATGTCGCTTTTAACGGGCACCAACATTTTTGATGGCTTTTACAGAGACATTTCAAACAGTCTGAGCTTTACGAACCCTCTCAGCATCAGCACTCTCCAAAAGTGACGTCCTCTTCAGAGTATCCACGCTCGATCTCCACTCCACAGCAGGCCGAATCAAACCCACGAGCACAACCAGCATGACCCCCCGTTCCTCTCCAACACACGGCAGGCCGAATCAAGCCCACGGGTACAATTAGCACCTGCAGCACGTCCCGCCGATCCCCTCCAGCAAGCAGCAGGACGAATCAAACCCAAGCCAATGCACACGATCAGCACACAGCAGGCCGAATCAAGCCCACTCGATACACATTAATCTTTATAAAGAGCTGCGTGCGATGGGTGGACAAAAAAGTTTGACTCGGTAATTTAGAAAACACGCGAATATGGCAAACGGCAGGAAATTGGGTGTTATCGTATATGTATCATACAAACTCACAAAGAGAAACATATCGCCTTTGTAAAGTAAACCCGTTACCAAATGCTTTCGAAACAAACAGTCGCGAGGATAAAGGAAAAACCTGATAAAACGTCTAAGATACGGGATGAAGCTTTACCACCAAGGCACCCCGAAGAGGCATGGCATGTCCACACACCCCCGGAGAGTCCATGCAGATCCAAATCTACCCATATGTACCACATGCGTTTGCGCTGTATACATACCTTGACCTTTTCGTAACTGTAGGCTCTGTCCGTATCGATATACCGGTGGGATATTTTTAAAAATAAAAATTAGTTATTATTTTTTTTTAATGTAGGCTCCAAAAATACGCAATGGTCCAATACGTATTCATATATGACGTAGATATAGACACACGGCAATTTTTCCAAGTATTCCCACATGGGGCTTGCCCTTTTTTCTAGCGTCTGAACTGCTGCCGAGTTCAAATCTGAAGCTTAAATTTTGTAATTCCTCTTAGTTTAAGAGATTCTCGAGGTTACGACATGGGCGGAAAAGAAATAAATCCACGAACGCTGGCATCTCTGGCCGTTTATAAGCATTGCAATGTACCCAGCGATCCGATAATGAGTGAGGCAAGCGGAAAAAAACAAAACAACTATCGTTAAGAAATCATTGCGGCCTGCACCAAGTTGAGACGTGGTTGAGCAGACCAAAAAAAACATGATGGCTTCAGACCTCAGCGAGGTAACCCAGGAAACGCCTCAAGACCCAGAGAGCGAGGTGGCCGAGCATCGCCTGATGAGGGATATAATTAAATGAGGCCATTTTTGCACAGAAGGGAGAGTTTCCCATTAATCACAATATCGACCGGATTTTCACAGCACGTAACAAGCTCTTTCAAGCACGTATAATTTAAACAAAAACAACAGCATGCATATCTTTATACCGTATTTTAAACAATACAACCGTATTTTGACGGTTGGTTGTGAGCCAGAAAGAGAACGTTGTGCATCTCGTGGGCAGGTAAAAGCATACACGCATGAAGTTCGTCAGTTATATCTTAGTATTGTGTTTACCAATGAAGTTAGAGTACATACATGGGATAAATAGGTATCGCAAGTGTTAATATAAGGTTCTGTTCCTTTTCACCCTCTCTATTTTCCCTCTCCTTTACATCTCACAACACATGCACTCTCAATCCCTTTCATATTTATTTACAGGGTGTTTCAAAGAGTGATGCAACTTTAAATGTTTATTTACAAAGAAACAGAAACCTCAGGAACATGAACCAAACATTCCTTGAAAGCTTACGACATGGTTATTTTCTATCACTGATTGCTATTGCAGTAAGTCACTGCTTGAGTTAGTGAGAGCCCAAGGCCTGAAATTGGCATTTACGCAAAATCCTTGTAATTGACGTTCTTGATGTGTGCCCCTTTGCGGTTCAGACAAGCATTGAGCCCGACTCCAAAGTTCTGTCTAACTTTCCTGTAGGCCTCATGTGGCACTGCCTGGAGGTAATCTGACATCTTCTGCCTCAGATCATCCAGTGTGGCAGGGCATTTGGCATAGACAGAGCCCTTGGCAGCCCCCCAGAACCAGTGGTCCAGAGGGTTCAAGTCTTGGCTATGCGGTGCTCAATCATGAGAGGTACCCAGGGCAACAAGGTGGTTTCTGAAGAGCTGCCACAAGAAAGTGATGGTGTCATCAGCTGTGTATGGGGTCTGCATAAAGCTGGTCATGTTGAGCTGGTTTGGGGGTGACCTTTTGGGATAGATCATTATGGAACTTCTGCAGCACGGCCCGGTAGCGCTCACCGTTGATCGTCACCGTCAAACCAGTAAGACCCGAGGGTTTCCCATCTGGCATTGAAGACGCAGAAGCATGTGACTCAGCGATCTCCTCATGGTTCTGCCCCCCAGAAAATGTTGTTGTGGTTGTTGATTTTACCGTTCAAGTGGAAATGAGCTTCATCAGTGAACGAGATCAGGTTGATCCAGTTTTGGTAGCGCTCCATCCTGTCACTGAGCCAATTGCACATATCAAGTCTCCTCACGTCATCTTGACTGAGTATATGCCTAACATAGATGATGTATGGGAAAAGCTTCAGTTCCTGAGTGAGGATACACCAGACTGATGTTGGTTTGATGCCAAGTTCCCCAGGAGAGCTGGTTGTGGGACTTCTTGGGACTGTCCACTGCAGAATCCCACACGGCGTCGATGTTGGCTTGCCTCTTGTTTAATGATGCTGGCCTGCCACTGTTGCCCTTGTTCTGGTTTTGCACTGTACCCTGAAGCGCAAAATGTTTCACAATATGTTGAAAGACCCACAAATTGTGCCAGAGGTCGTATTCGCGGCAGAACCTCTGGCGGGTGTCTATATATGATTTAGTCTCATACCACAGAACCACCACTTTTGTCTTCTGCTTCACTGTCAATGGCATAGTTGAGCTACGGAGCAAGAAATCCCAGGGAACAAATACCACGATAACACCACCAAACCCTGAAAAGGAAAACGGTATAGGTTAAAAAAAAACAAAGAAATGGCAGGAAGTCAAAGTTGTATCAATCTTTTTGAAACGCTCTGTACATGCCTCGAAACAATGAATGCAAATGTCAAGCTTTAGGAGAGCGGTGGAACCCTCAAGTGACAAAAGGCACATTTCAAAGCTTCTCGAGATTTCTTGAAGCAACCCTCACCCCTAGCTCTTTCCAGGCAAGACTCCACTGCGAAGCGGCCCCCCTATCAAGTGCGGACAGTGAGAGAGAAGTTGCTTCAGAATAGCCAGGATATGGGAGGGGGAAAGAATATAAGGAGACACTCAAGCCATTCAAAGTTTTCTGTTTTTCATCTTTTCCACCTGAGTCCATCAACTGAGATAGAGTTTTGCCCTTCCCCATGCTCTTCTTCTTAGTTTCTCTCTGTCCGTACTTTCCGTGGCTTTGAATGACACACTCACGGACTCAACACACCTTCTCAGCACCATGGTCAGTGCCACACTGCCTGGGAGATGCCGCCTACCCTCACACCAACGGAATGAGAATTCCCAGAGCCATGCAGGTCAACGCTTTGAGCGGACGGACCTTCCACAATTTTCCCACATGACCGGGGCGCTGCCGCAAGAGGGAGAGGGCCTGTGAGGGGGCCGAGCACGAATCGCTGAGCAGTGGGTCGTCACCTCTTCCGAAGTTGCTGAAGGTGCGCAGGGGCACATAAAAGACCCGACACTTGTCTTTTGCACTCTATTTCTTCTCCCCTCTTCCCAAACGATCTGTGTTCTTCATTTGGGTGTCTGTATCCATGTCTAGTTTAGAGGAGAGGAAGTGGGGGGAGGGGGGAGGTAAGTTGAGGCAACCCCCAGCAGATTTTCTTCATTACATGTTTCTCCATCAGAAACGGCTTTTTCCTCACATCAACAAGCAAAGTATGGAACTTGTTATGAATAGATGGCACGAACTTTCAGCTCTCACCATCCTGGAATTTCCAGTACGGGGTTGCTCAACTTACCCACCTCTCCCCTACAAGCGTGAAGTAATTGTTTTGAGGCATCAAAGGTGGGATTGTTAGTGTAGAGGTAATTTGGATGTATATATGCTGTAGCTATTTGGAATTGCTTTGCTTTGCCACCCTTTGAATTGTCCCACCATCGACCCAGATTAATTCTCCCCAACCAACATTCCTTCCATTAATTCCTGCTCTACTGCTCATTGAATGCCTGTTTGTTTGACAAATTGATGAAATTGTTGATGCGTGCCTGTATTTATCCTGTCTGGTTTTTTCTGGGATAGCAGTCCCTGGCCAAGTGATCTGAGTCCAGAATTGTAGTGGGAGCCGACAGAGAGACAGAGAGAGACAGAGAGAGACAGAGAGAGAGAGAGAGAGAGAGAGAGAGAGAGAGAGAGAGAGAGAGAGAGAGAGAGAGAGAGAGAGAGAGAGAGAGAGAGAGAGAGAGAGAGAGAGAGAGAAGACACAGAGGTGATAGAGGAGAGAGACAGGGACAACACACACACACACACACACACACACACAAACACACAAACACACACACACACACACACACACACACACACACACACACACACACACACACACACACACACACACACACACACACCATTGGCTCGCTCAGCCAATTAAGTAACCACCACGTAGTTGCCAGCACGATTCCCCATCTGCATCATTCAATGAATCTCACAGGTGCGGTAAACCAACACCGGGCACAAAGACTGGCCAGAGGTGAGTGTTGTCAACGGTGTCTGTGGTCGTTTTATAGACACACTCGGTTTGGAGTTATCTGCCCACGCAGCCAACACAATCTTTTTAGATGTACATTATCTTCTTCTTTTGGTTGCTTTCACAAAAAAAAGGGAACCATTTTTGTTTTTTTTAAAGAAGTATTGCTTTTTCTTTTTATTCAAAACAGCAACTAACAAACTTAATTGGAATGTGTGCACAAATGTAATAATACAGCTTTTATAATTATTTTTTATTTTAAAAGGTTTATCAAATGATTTTGGGAGGCGTATTGGGGAGGGGTGGGGGGAGGGAGAGAAGGAAGGTGGGTGGGGAAATCAACAACAAAAAAACCAAATAAGACATCCTTTAAAAGTGAAAATGGATTTATCCACTGGAAATCGATGAGCAATGTTTCCCGTCAGTGGCTCACAATTCCAAGCGTGTCGGAATAAAAGGAAGGAAGCGCTCATGCCCGATAAGTCCGACTCTGCAGCTAATTCCTACAAGTGGGAAACGTACTGTTATCAAGCTTCAGTTAATAAAATTAATTGGATATTTCGTCCACCAAAACAGGTCCACCATTTTGGATCAAAAAGAATCATTGCTTCTGAATTTTTTTTTTAATCCAAATTATCGTGGTGGATTTTATTTGGTTAGCTCGAGTTCTGATCACAAATTGACAGATGCAAGAACATACATACCGCATTCATAAAATATCATCAGCCTCACGGTATTCGTATTCACTGTTTTACTTCCCATCTCTAGAAAAATACAAAACAAAATTGGTAAAATTATACTCTTTGATCGATGTTAAAAGGTCTTTAGAACTTGACGCTGAACAATATAACGACATGCAAACAGCAACGAAAAGTATCGAAATAAATTTGGAACTTAATGGCTTATATAGCTTTGAAAGAAAATGTGGAGCTGATTCCAGCACCATTGCTCCTGGAAGTGAGACGTTAACACAACAATACCTCTTTTGGATCTAATCAACTGGATGGTTAGCACACGTCATATCACGTTTAACCCATGTGTCTGTCGGTCATGGAAAACAAGCAATTAACATCCTATTTCCACAAGTTAAAAAAGCTCCAAATCGATGAGATTCTCCTGCCATCGTGGCCTTGCAATACACAAGCACAAACGGATGATCGTGCCTGCATTTCTGCCCAAGTATCGATCTGTGCAAGTGCAAGGATGTGCGAGAGAGTATAGACAGCATATAAGATTTTCAGCATCAGGATGATACAGCTGAAACTGCTCGAGCAAGGGGGAGGAGGAGAAATTGCTGGATTGTGACGATGATACGCGTCTGTAGAAAAAAAATGTTCCGTGATCCTAAGACCCTTGTTTTGGGCAAACGAGTGAGATATGGAGCTTCAGCAGTTATGGCTGCCCATCCTGCACCAAAAGGGAATCCAAATGTGTAATACAGCAATAGCAACTGCGTAAGGCCACAGCGGAAAGAGGACACCCTTGGCACCGACTGTTTATGGGGCAAGTACCCCCAACGTTTGTTGCAAGTTTGCCGACAGAACCCCCCCCCCACCCCCATGGCTTACACTACGTATCATGGCACAGTGGTACTGGTTCTGCTTCTCCGTTTGGCAAAGTCGAGGATAGTCGCCTCTAATGCCACTCGCAGCTTGCGGTCATTGCTGTAGAGGAGCAGGCAGGATGAAAAAGTCCAAAAGTACTATTCCAAAGAAAGTCCTGCCACAAATGATGTCCCATCTAACAAACAGGACTTGTGCTGGAGCAGCTCTGTCAGTGTTACCTCTGCCGATGAGCCTGAAGGAGGGAAAATATATCCTGGGCTTTGCTCAACTCCTCAAACAGCGGGAGGAGATCGAGTAGTTCAGCATCGGACATGTCGTCAAACCAAGAAACCACCGGCACCTTTGGTTGGGGGAAAAAGTGAGGAAGGGGGTGGGGGGGGGTAATAAAGGGGCTTTTGGATCACCGGAATGTCTTACCTTTAAAATAGGAACAATATAGCACATACGAGCCAGTTTTTTGGGGTACAAAGTGTTTCAATGCTCCACATATTTAATACCTCAATGATGGATGTTTCCCAATACCCTCTCATGTATTAAACACAACTGTCATATATTGAGGGGAAGGATTAGAAAACAGCTTTTAAGATTCTATTTACTCGATAAAGCGTCCTTCTCAAAAAATGTATCCAAGTGTTGACATCAAGTTCGGAGATTGTGTTCGGAGACACACCATCAAAATAAAAACCAATTACTGCACCGCAGTCCCAAGAAAGAAGCCAGATATAACAACACACACACACACACACACACACACACACACACACACACACACACACACACACACACACACACACACACACACACACACACACACACACACACACACACACACACACACACACACACACACACACACACACAACGTACTGGTAAGTACTTACAAAAGTTGTTTTATTTAAAGTAAAAACTAACTTATTTGACTGATTTTCCCATCTGCCCGGATCATCAGCTGGGCACTGTTTTTCATCGAGGTTTCCATCCTTTCAGCCCAGAACCTCTCCAAACAGCGGATCCACAACCCCGGTCGTAGGTCCACATCAGTAGATTACTCAACATCAATGGACCCCCAACCTCAAAGTTGTGTCCAGACAGTCAACAGAGCAATGCCATATCCTCATTCAAACTTATTCAATTATTCCTTTTGATTAAAGTTTTAATACATTTGAATTACTTTAAACACACCAGTTTATATGATACTATATTAACGATAAACACTTTACCTTGTAGACATGTACATTACACAGCACCTCCATCGAACCATAGACTCGAACTGTCATTCAAATATTCAAACAGTCATGAATAACCGATTTTAACATGCTGCACTGCATATCCTAACAACCACCAACAAATTATTTTAATGCTTATTTATAATGTATTTTATAAATAATATTTATTTATTTTAATAATCTGGGGTTTATTCATTTATTTATTTATTTTTAAATCTAAATACCTCCATTTTTTAATACATATATATATATATATATATATATATATATATATATATATATATATATATATATATATATATATATATATATATATATATATATATATATATATATATATATATACATAAATAAATAAAATCAATAATATCAACTGAAGAATTTACCTCAATAAAATAATTAATTCATTGTTATTATGCCATCAAATGCAATGCAATATGAACTTGTTTACATGAAAACCAACCAAACTTAAATAAAAGGTAATGATGGAATCTGAAGACATTCTCACAACACCTGATCGAAAAATCAGCCACATATCCTCTGTTTAACATGATGGAAAAAAAAAACATTCTCGGCACGTTCCATAAAATCATCCTTGACTGAACAAATTCTTGGAAATCTCAATAGATGAGATGAAAAGACATTGTATCCCATATTAATTGGTACATTGCCACATGGAAAGGTGTACAAAACTACCAGGAAACTGAAATCATCAATTTTATGAGATACACTTGTACTAAAACCAGTCTGTCAAACTCTAACCAACACATCCAGATATGCAGCAACTGTATAATCAATGCTCTCCTGTTTACAATCAGGTTATCTGGATAAATCTTGTGAAGCTGTTCATCAAAAAAATTGGAGTTAACCATACAAATATCATCCGTTTAACGACATGTATGAGATAATATTTCAGCTAATCCTAATTTTTTCTCCTTCATCAGTTTCTGCATGAATGAAAATTCACAGAAAATAAGAACAATATCTGCTCGTAGGGGGCTGCAATATGAATGAAAATTCACAGAAAATAAGAAAAATGTCTGCTAGTGGGGGGTTGCAATTGCCACCTGTGGGAATACCCTTAACCTGTTGAAACATTCTCCCACAAAACGACACAAAAGTATTAAATAAAACAAAATTAACAACATTCTTAAACTTCTGCTAATAAAAACAATGAAAACTTGAGTATTTCTTTTTCGAAAAGAATGCTCTATCAAACCTGACACATAAAAACTTTTTAAAAGAGTTAAAAAGCTTGTCAATCACTTTGAAGAGTGAATTTGTCACTTCATACGAAATCTAAATTTGTTTATAAAGTTGAAAATTTTTAAACTTCAATTGACTTGGTAATGAGGCATCTTATCCTATCTCGGAACTCGAAAGAAGAATTAAGGCTCCAGAAAGTGTTAACACCAGAATTATTCTCAATTGCTGAAAAATATTTCCTGAACTGTTCCTAAACAACTTGTAAGCCTTAGTTAACTATAACCGATAACTGTTTGCTGGAACACTGCCTGGCACCCGCTATAAACCTATACGTGTACGGGTTCTTATGAAGCTTAGGAATCCACAGAAGCCAAGGAATACAGAGATTTACCTTCTTTTAATTTTTTTGTATACATTGGCGAGGCTTGTATGAGAGCTTACAGACAACGCACAGCAAGGGGTGCATGAGACAAGATTGTACTGCAACATCGCAAACAAATTGTTCGACTTTTCATAAAAGCACCAAAATTGGTACATATATTGACGATTGTATTCTGAACAATTCTGGATATGGAGCCACTCGAGATTTTGCCCTGGTCATCTTTGGCGGCCATTTTGGAAAATGGCCGCCATTCTACTTTAACAAGATGGGATATCTGTCATTGTTATTCTCTTTGTAGGTTTCTCAGAGGTGATAAATACTCCATGTGATGTGCATTTACAAAGAAAAACAATATAAATGTCATTTGTGTTGATTTATTATATTTCCAACCATTGTATTGGGGAAAAATGGTCATTTTTATGGGAAAATCCATTTTCGCACACAGCATCAGTGACAGGTTCAGAAGTATTTTGTTGTGGTGGTGGTAGTGGTGTAAGTGGTGTTGTCGGAACAGACAGAAGACCAAAAGCACCCAAAGGAAAGGACGCATCTGTGAAGAATGATATGGCCTTATATGCAAGGCTCTACATAGGCTGCCAGAACCACGATGGGAACCTGGACGAGTTCTTCCGTCATGAAAATCAAGCATGCCCTCCCGCGTTATCTGATGCAGGTAAGCTACACCTGGGTAGCAAAAGCGACTTGCTGGTTGCCTTGAAGGCATTGCTGAAGCTCAGTCTGATGCACCTGCTGTCACTTCTGTTGTCCTTGACAGTGCCGTCATCGTGCAGATGTTGAAGCCTGGCACTGCCAAGACATTTGTAGAATATGCCCACGAAGTCTTCATCCCATACGTCTCGACCTCGTTTGGGATAGCTACAAAGATGGCTCCTTGAAGATGGTGACAAGGGAGAAACGAGGAAAAGGGGTGCGACGGCGCATGGTGAGCACCACAGCCATACCAAGAAACTGGCAGAGTTTCCTACGTGTCGACGCAAACAAGGTGGAGCTCTCCACCTTCCTGTCCGATGTGCTGGTGCAGTCCTTCCATGACGAGGCAAAGGAGCTGGTAGTCACTGATGGTGGAGCAGTCATCTGCCTTCCAAGGCAGGAAGATGAAAGCTCTCTGGCTCCATGCGGTCAAGAAAAGGCGGACACTCGCATCATGCTACATGTGGCCCATCCTGCAGAACATGACCACCGTCGGATTCAAGTTCGAACCGTAGACACCGACGTTGTCGTCTTGGCGGTGATGGTAGCCCAGGCACTACCATGCGTAGATGAACTCTGGATTGCCTTTGGGACGTGCAAGAACTACCGCTACATCCCTGCACATGAAATAGCTGCCTCCCTCAGTCCACAGAAGGCAAGTGCCCTCCCTGTCTTCCACGCCATGACCGGATGTGACACGGTATCAGCATTCCTGGGGCATGGGAAGAAATCTGCCTGGGCCATATGGAACTCGTTTCCAGAACTGACAGATTCCCTTGTGACCCTGACCACCACGCCAGTCAACATCCAGGATGACACAATGCACTGCATTGAAAGGTTTGTGGTGCTCCTCTATGACCGCACCAGTCCATATACGCTCGTCAACGAGGCCAGAAAGAAACTCTTCGCCAAGAGGAACTCCATCCAGTGCATCCCACCTACCTACGATGCTTTGGAACAGCATGTGAAGAGATCAGTCTTCCAGGGTGGCTATGTATGGGGGCAGGTCTCAGTCCCTCAACCCGTGCTTCCATCACCAACAAGCTGGGGCTGGCGGCAAATAGAGGATGGATCCTACGAACCGCTCTGGACCACACTCCCTGAGGCTTCAAAAAGCTGCCTCGAGCTGGTGTCGTGCGGCTGCAAAAAAGGCTGAAGAAACCGCTGCAAATGCAAGAAGGCTAATCTGCAATGCACTGGACTGTGTGCTTGTGAAGGAGAATGCCAGTAGACAGACGCAGTAGATATCGGCCTCGCTTAGAATGTGCAAATGCAAAGTCGTATTGCTTGTAAAAGTGTTGACTTCTTGATCCAGAGCCAGTACACTTGAGCTCAGAAACTCATATTATACTAGACTGATGTATGCGTGTACCATGTTCCGGTACCTTCCGGTTCCGGGTTTGGAGCAACGAGAGGTCTCCTTTGGGGCTCCCTGCTGACGTTCTCAAAGTTAAGTTTCCGGTCGTTATTTGTCCCGTTTTAACTGTTAATTTTCTCACCTACATGTTACTGTGTGTTCCTAGTTCGGTTTTGTTTCAAAAATCGTGCTATTTTGTGAGTATTTTTGTCGACGTTCTTACCTGGTGTTTGAGGCCTCGGCCCTGGCCTAGGCTTGAGGCCAACCGGTTCCACTCGGTGTTCGATCGTTTTTTTTTGTTGTTGTTTGTTTTTTCTCCCCATTACCTTCAATTTCTATCCTCCCCATTACCTTCAATTTTCATCCTCCCCACTTTCCAAACATCCCCCATTCTCCCAACTAATCTCTTTCTTATCTCAAAAAAAAAAAATATCCAACAACAACAACACGCTCACTTTCTCCCGTTTCTGCTTCTTCTTCTTCGTCTTAACTTCTCCTAGTCTTCTTCCTCGATTTTTTTCTACACTTCCATGACTGAATCTGTTGAACTCTCTCAAACATTAATATGAACAACAAAAACGATCTTATAATGCTTCATCTTCCTCTCTCACACGTGTGGTATTCTTTACTGTTTCACAATGCACTACTCTTCTGCTATTTTAACAGACTGCTCTCATTTCGAGCTCTCCTTCATTCCTTGCCGAAAAAATCCAACTATTACAGCGTTTCTTCTCTCCATTCTCTGAATTTGCCTTCATTGCATCCATCAAGAATTGTGTTAAATCGCATCTCTGACCAAAAACTTTTAAAAACCACAGTTTGCCATGGATGTTCGCTTTCCATCAACCATTCTTTTTTTCCAACTTCAGTGCCAACTCACCCCCCTCACCCCTCACTCTCAAAGCAACCATCCCACTCTTCTCCCTCCAAGCCTCCCTCTCACCTCTCTCAAAAATTCCCCCCTCACCTTTCTCCCACCTTTCATCCCCCTCACTCTTCCTTCTCTAAGTTGCCCCCCCTCTCATCCACCAAGCTGCCTCCCTCCACTGCCCTCTCACCTCCATCTCTTCACTCCACCTCCTCAAATCCTCAACTGCCTTCTTCTTGTCTCTTGTCCACACTCTCCCCCAGCACCACAGAGCCTTTTCTCCTCCTCATCCGGCCCCCTCCCCTCGCTATTCTGCAATACCCCACACTCTTTCAACAACCCTCCTTACCTCCCCCCCTCGTCCCTTGTCCTACCCTCCCCCTCCACCTCCTGCACCCAAAGCCTCCTCCCCTACCTCTTCATTAAAAGTGTGGACCTCAAATATCCGGGGCCTTCGCTCAAACCTTTCAGATCTTTCCTTACAGGTTGCCACTGACAAACCAGACATTATCTGCTGAACAGAAACTTTCCTCTCCCAAGACGTGTCTGACTCCCAAGTATCTCTCCCCGGTTACTCCCTCTTACGGTATGACAGACCTGAGCCTCGTCCTGGTGGAGGTGTTGCTCTCTTCATCAAAGACTCTATTCCTCACTCTCCATGCACTGCTATCACTCCCCCACACCCCCAGGAATACCTCTGGCTTCGGCTTCCCCTCCACTCCCACCTCATGTTTATATGTGTACTGTACCGTCCACCGAACAGTGATGACTCCATCTACACCTCACTATCCGAAAACATGGACCATCTTCTATCTTCTCATCCAAACTCTCTCTTCCTCTTATGTGGTGACTTCAATTGTCATCACGCCAGTTGGCTAAGTGTGGGTACCTCTCTCACCTGCCATGGCACCTCAGCAAAAGCTTTCTGCGACTCATTGGGACTGACTCAATCGGTCAACTTCCCGACCCGGATCTCAACCAATGGTACTCCATCTCTTCTGGATCTGATTTTGACAAATTTCCCTGACAATATCTGCTGCTCTTCCTTCACTCCAATCGGTTCTTCTGACCACGTCCATGTCAAAGTGGACATCTCTCTGGCTGTTATCAGAGAACCACCTCACCGCCGTCGAGTCTGGCATTTCACTCAAGCCGACTGGCAGGGTCTCCGAGCAGCCATCAAACTTACAGACTGGTCTCCTATCACTACTTTCTCAAACATCAACTCATCCTGGGAATTCTTTCAAAGAAACTTGCTCTCCCTCATGCACAGATTTATCCCCTCTCGTGTTCAGTTGTCCTACCCTTCCTCCCGCCCTTGGTTTACTGAAGCTTGTGTGAGGCAGTTGTCCTGAAACAACTTGCCTTTGCCTCATGGAAAGCAAACCTAACTGAGGGCAATCTCAGTTCCTTCCACAAAGCTCGGAACAAGTGTGTATCTACCCTCAGGAGAGCCAGAAAACAACATCTTTCTCATCTCAAGTCTGAACTCTCAAACCTCTCTCCCTCCTCAAAATCCTGGTGGCATTTAATCAAATCTGTTTCTGGTGTATGTTCCCCCTCCATCCCCTCCCTTACCTCAAATGGCCGCACTGCTGATACCACACGTGATAAAGCTGAATGTCTAAACTCGGTGTTTGCAGCTAAATCTTGCGTCCCAAACCCATCGTTTTCTCTCCCCACTTTACCCAGTCGCACCCCAACTGTCCCTGGACTCTGTATCCTTTTCTCCTGACAAGGTGGAGAGCTTGCTTTCAAACCTCGAGTCAGATTCTGCAACCGGTCCAGACGGTATCAGCCCATGTGTCCTCAAAGCCTGCTCTTCTGCTCTTGCTCACCCTCTCTCTGTTCTATTCACCCTCTCATTTGCCCAAGGTCATCTGCCATCTGCTTGGAAATCTGCTAACATCACTGCCCTGCAGAAAAAAGGTGCAAAAACAGATTCCCTGTAACTACAGACCAATCAGCCTTCTCCCAATCATCAGCAAGGTTATGGAATCCATCATCGCTTCAGACATGAAATCCTTCCTCTTCTCTAATGGCTTGATTTCAGACCAGGTCACTCAACCCTGGATATGCTGCTTCTACTCTCCCATCAATGGATGGAGGTCCTCAATGCCAGACAGGAAATCCGAGCCGTATCCCTGGACATATCACGAGCTTTTCACACAGTCTGGCACCCTGCACGACTCACCAAACACTCTTCCCATGGTATTCAAGGCCATCTCCACTCATGGCTCGCAGACTTCCTCTCCTGTCGCAGTCAACGTGTGGCCCTAAATGGAGTTCTTTCATCCCCTCTTCCTGTCCAGACTGGAGTTCCTCAAGGTAGCGTTTTGGGCCCTGTTCTTTTTCTGGTTTTCATCAATGATCTCTCCGACTCTCTGGAAAATCCTCTATTTCTCTTTGCCGACGACTCCACCCTCTGCCGTACCATCTGTCATCCCTCAGACCGGCAAGCAGCAGCTTCTTCGCTCACTGCAGATCTGGATAAAATCGCAAACTGGTCCAACACGTGGAACATGTCTTTCAATCCAGACAAATCTCACACTCTCACTTTGTCTCTTCTAAAGGACCGTTTAGAAACCCCCCCCATCCACTTTCTCAACAATCCTCTGGAAGAAGTCTTTTCTTTCAAGCTTCTGGGTCTCACTATCTGCCATGACCTTTCCTGGGAAAGTCACATTTCCAACCTCGCCTCAAAAGCCAGTTGCCGACTGGGAATCCTCCGTCGTCCAAAGTCCTTCCTCGGCCCTCTTGAGCTCCTGACCACTTACAAAGCTTTTGTCCGTAGCCTGATGGAGTGCTGCTCTCCCCTCTGGGCTGGTGCTCCTGCCTCCCACCTTTCTCGGCTTCACGCTGTCGAAACCAGGGCATTTAAGATCATCGGCATCTCCCGCAATGAAGCTGACTCTTTGGGCCTCTGACTCAATCACCACAGGTTGGTCGGTGGTCTTTCTGTCTTCTACCGACTCCTCTCCAGCCTTGCCCCCCCCTGCTCTCTCTGCGATTTGTCCCCACCACATTTCCACAGGGCGCTCAAGGTCCGCCAACAACCCCCTTCTGGTTAAACTACCAAAATCACGAATCACTGCTCATCTTCACTCTTTCATTCCTCTTTTTTTCCGCCTTTGGAATAAACTTCCTCACTCTATTCTTTCCCATTCTTCCCTCCAGGCTTTCAAAACAGCTGTTCACCACCACCTCTTATCTTCCCCCATCCAAATCCTCGATCTTTTCTACCCCCGATAATCCACCCAAGCCCACTTCCTTCAATTCCCCTGCTTTCCTTCCTGAAAGTCCCTGTAATGTCCATCTTCTCTTCGCCATGTTCCCCGTCCCATCC
The DNA here is from genome assembly GCF_056783735.1 of Eptatretus burgeri. Lineage (NCBI taxonomy): Eukaryota > Metazoa > Chordata > Myxini > Myxiniformes > Myxinidae > Eptatretus > Eptatretus burgeri. The sequence goes on from NC_140964.1 coordinate 135,832,842, forward strand.
CCATCCCTCTCCCTTCCACAGTTCACCAAATGTGTCTGTTCCCCACTGTTTTGTCCCTTCCACTCCCGCCCCTCTTGTCTCATGCCCCCTTGCTGTGAGTTGTGTGTTAGCTCTCACACGAGCCTCGACAAGGTATACAAAAAAAAAATGTTTCCTGGTGGAATGATGGCAGACAGTAAACCGTAGCGGCTTCAAAGTGAAGTGTGCAATAATTTGACTACATTTTCTGAGTTTGTCATTATCACGATTATCAGTTCCCTTTTCAAAATAGAGTGAAGTATGTAATCTAGAATGCAATTTTTGTTAATTCCAAACCCATTGAATGTGATGAATATCATTTGACTCTTGTTCTTCAGGCAATAATGAGTACTTTTCAGCGAAAAGTTTCAGGAGAGCAGCAATTTACAAATCAAATAATGGCTTTTTTACCGAAAATACTGGCTCATAATATTTGAATATGCCTTTTCATGGTCAATTTACTGAATTTTACGCTTTTCTTATATCTACCACCAATACAATAAGAAAATAAGAGCATCCAGCCAATTTCGCTAAAGTAGAATGGCGGCCATTTTGGAAAATGGTCGCCAAAGCTGACCAAGGCACAATCTCGGGTGGCTCCATATCGAGAATTGTTCGGAATACATTATTCTACTTGTGTACCAATTTTGGTGCTTTTATGCAAATTTGAACAATTGATCTGAAATATCAGACTACGCTGCAGGACGAAGAGGGGCAGGAGAGGGGAGGACAAAACATTGGGGGAACAGAGACATTCGGAGATCTGTGGAAGGGAGAGGGATGGGGCAGGGAACACGGGGTATACAAGATGGACATTACAGGGACGTTCAGGAAGGAAAGCAGGGAATTTGAAGGAGGTGGGTTTGGGGTGGATTAACGGGGGTAGAAAAGATCGAGGTTTTGGATGGGGGAAGATATAAAGTGGTGGAAGGCAAAAGTTCTTTACATTTAATACCAAAATTATTAATTAAACCTTCCTGATGCTCAGATATATTATCTTGGAGTGACAAGGAACATATATGTGCTATTTCCTATCCCAGTGACAGTAACCATATCAATACCGAACTCTCTTCATAAAACTTCCACATAAAACTTTTTATGAACCACAACAAAATTATTGGCAGCCTTATCTGCTGGAGCTATTATGTAGCTATCATGGAGATCCCGAATGTCTTTACGAACACTCGGCTTGTTCAACAGTGGTTTCGACCGATCGAATGAAAGCAAGCCCGGACAACTAAAAAAAAACTTCATCCTATTATCCAGGACTTACACAACTATGTTAAACCATGCATTAAAACTGTTTACAGATAACTTAAACTTGGTGCACATTTCATTTACAAAATTAGAGGCAGAATCCACAATTGAAGACCTCATGCAGCTCCAAGGTTGAATTACTGGTTCCCCATATTAAACTCCCATTTTCATCAGATCCCTAATATCACGATTACTAATTATATTCAAATCCCCAGAAACTAGGTGTCCACATTGAGCATGTAAAAAGGGGGAAGGTGAGCATGTACAGTCAGTTTCCAAAATGTCCTTTACTATATCTCTACTAAGAGTTTTAAGAAATTTACCATGATTAAATAAAGACTGTCCTATGGTCTTCGTGAAAGTGAAATAAAACTTCAATGGGGTTTGCTCCCTAACTTTATATGGCAATTAACTCTCTACACGAGTAACCCTAAAAATAGAATGAAGCCGAAGCCTATCTACCTGCTTGCTGGAAAAAAAAAAATGTCACAAACTACGACCTCGAGGATCCCATCAACTTTGGGAGTAGACTTCTTTATCAGAACCCTGCTACAAGAAGCTTCGATCAAAAACGAGTGCATGTCATATGAACCTGCAAACTCCAGAGAACATTACCGAAGGCTGGTTTGGAACATGACTTCAGAAGAACATAAAAAGGCAATCTCGTGTTGCATAAAAGGACACAGGGTACAACGGTTACATGGTCACAAGGTCACATAAACAGCATTTCTGCACAACATAGTTCCTCTTCTGAGAAACAGCTAATATCAGGACAAAAATAGGTACAGGTATTTTGGCCCAAAGGTAAAAGCACACGGACACATAAAACTCATCACATAAACGCATATGCACCTCAGCCCTTGGGCCAAACAAAACATGTGGTTATGCAATTGAACACATGGGCCATGGCATAAAGGGCTCTCAAAAAAGCAAAATGCATGGTCGTACAAGAAACACACAGTTTCTGCCTTAATGGCTTCTTCATCGTCATCTTCATCATCATCAATGTAACGCACTTCTTACTGAGCTCCGGTGCCGCGGAAGCAGTCTCTTGGCAAACGCTATTCTGGGTGATTCGACATTGCCTTCCCAGCAGTCAGTCGAGGCAGGAATTTGTGATTTGTTCAGGGTGCCGGCGATAACTCGCCTTCTCTCCGTAAAGGACACAGTGGGATCTTTAACGTCCACCAACGACCGGTGTTGGCAGATGTGTCTTCCGGCTTACCATCGATCTGACGGACGGCACACACATCGATGCCTCGCCCTGCATGCGAAACACCATAGTGACAGTTTTTAGTTGGGTAGGGATTGGACAGATTAAAGGCATGTGTGCTTACCTCCAGGAGTCTAGGTTATCCTGCTGGTCCCAATGGCTTCATCAGCAAGCCACTAAATGGATTCTATGAAATTGTGAAAAGGAACCTTACTTAAAGCTGAGGGACAATATGAATGCATGGGTACCAAAACCACAAAACAAACATTCACTGTAAACAAGCTCAAATGAGCTAAGATCCTCGTCCTCTGAATGATGACGTCATAAAAACGAATATGATGTCGTTGTGATGTATCAGGTTTGTGATAAATTATCTGTGCTAATGCCCAGCTTGAGTCCCACAAACAAAATTCAAACAGCTTGCCTAGTTTCGGAGATAATGGTATAGGCGATTTCCATTAGCGGCGATATTATGACGTCAACTTTTTTTTCTAGGAAGGATTTCCAAAATCGGAGATGGTTACTACCTGCGCGTGGGCTTTCTGCATATACATGGCAAGTTTCATAAATATCCGATGAAAACTCTGGGTTGTGAAACAAAAAAATGTCAAAAAATAGGAATGACGTCATAAAAATTGATATGACGTCATAGTGATGTATCATATGCGCGGTAATTCATCTCTGCTAATGCCTGTTCGATTCCCGCAAACAGAATTCAAAAAGCTTGCCTAGTTTCGGAGATAATTTTTTGGGCGATTTCCATTAGCGGAGATATTTTGACGTCATAACTTTTTTTCTAGGAGGAATTCTCAAAATCGGAGAGGGTTACTGTCTGCACAGGGTATTTTTACATATATATGCCAAGTTTCAGGAAGTTTCGATGAAAACTGTAGGCTGTGAAACAAACAAGCAGTGCTTCAAGGTACGAGTTAGAAGCAGGGCTTTTATATCTGGTGCAGTTCATGCGACGTCATTGAATATATGAGGAGCGATTCAGGAGGGGGGTTCTAGTGAAATTTACGAGGTATTCTGCTATATTCTGTGATACTTTGTCTTGGATAGAAAAAAGATTTGTATGTATTGATTTAGGTTATACAATATGATTGATTTAATGGTGCAGATTAACCATCAATCATTCTCATTTGTTAGATAAAATAACTAGGAAGAATTTCCAACATCGGAGATGGTTACTGCCTGCGCGTGGGCTTTCTGCATATACATGGCAAGTTTCACGAAGATCCGATGAAAACTCTGGGTTGTGAAACAAAAAATGTCAAAAAATAGGAATGACGTCATAAAAATTGATATGACGTCATAGTGATGTATCATATGCGCGGTAATTCATCTCTGCTAATGCCTGTTCGATTCCCGCAAACAGAATTCAAAAAGCTTGCCTAGTTTCGGAGATAATTTTTTGGGCGATTTCCATTAGCGGAGATATTTTGACGTCATAACTTTTTTTCTAGGAGGAATTCTCAAAATCGGAGAGGGTTACTGTCTGCACAGGGTATTTTTACATATATATGCCAAGTTTCAGGAAGTTTCGATGAAAACTGTAGGCTGTGAAACAAACAAGCAGTGCTTCAAGGTACGAGTTAGAAGCAGGGCTTTTATATCTGGTGCAGTTCATGCGACGTCATTGAATATATGAGGAGCGATTCAGGAGGGGGGTTCTAGTGAAATTTACGAGGTATTCTGCTATATTCTGTGATACTTTGTCTTGGATAGAAAAAAGATTTGTATGTATTGATTTAGGTTATACAATATGATTGATTTAATGGTGCAGATTAACCATCAATCATTCTCATTTGTTAGATAAAATAACTAGGAAGAATTTCCAACATCGGAGATGGTTACTGCCTGCGCGTGGGCTTTCTGCATATACATGGCAAGTTTCACGAAGATCCGATGAAAACTCTGGGTTGTGAAACAAAAAATGTCAAAAAATAGGAATGACGTCATAAAAATTGATATGACGTCATAATGATGTATCGTATGCGCGGTAATTCATCTCTGCTAATGTCCTGTTCGATTCCCGTAAACACAATTCAAAAAGCTTGCCTTGTTTCGGAGATAATTTTTTAGGCAATTCCCATTAGCGGAGATATTTTGACGTCATAACTATTTTCTAGGAGGAATTTTCAAAATCGGAGATGGTCACTGTCTGCGCGGGGTATTTTTACATATATACGCCAAGTTTCAGGAAGTTTGGATGAAAACCGTAGGCTGTGAAACAAAAAAGTCCACAAGAACAATAACGTGAGTAAGACTTGGAGATCCTCCACGAGGATCTAAAAAGGACAACAAAGCAAAGGCAGAAAATAAGAACAAGAAAGAGAAAGTGAAACTTGATATAATTTAACAAATTATATTTAATTTAAGATGAGAAAAATAAAAAAAAGAACAGCTGGTGGATGGAGAATGCTCAGAGGAGTTGGAGTTAGCAGGTGAGTGAAGGCTGAGAGAGGGTTCCATCGAGCAACCCTCAAATGGTAATATTTTGTGACTCAATAATCTTATGTGAATGAAACCCAAGTTCGATGAACTTGGACATCCACATCGAACATAACTTTTCATCTCAGAAAAAAAAACTCCTGTTTTCACACCATCGCTCAAGCAAGACTGCCATTACAAATCTCCAATATACTTCCTTGGCCAATCACACACAGGTGAAATATTGGGTACTACCCTGTCTCATCATCATCAGTTTTTCATGATACCAGCAGAGTACCGGCCCTATGGGTGATCTTATTCCAAGCATGCAACACGTTCTTCTGACGCATACCTGTATTTGGGCGGTGCAAGCGAGGGGGTGGCGGGGGGGGACCCCCCATGAAGTTGCCTGCATGAATCAAAAACATAACTACTGCTTATAATTCAAAACACCTCACTGCACTGGAAAACGTGGGGTCAGGAATACTGTACTGTGCATGGTGGACCCTTGTAATACCCTCCACCACCTGGAGGCGGTGCGACACAATGTACATTGACATAGAGAATTTCCATCCCTCCCCCCCCCCCCCAAGATAAAAGATAAAAATAAAAAAAGCAGTAAAGATAAAAACACCCCGATACATTAAATGGGATCATGCTGATCTTTTGTAGCAAGTCTGGATGGAATCGGCCCACAACTGAAGTAGTCGTCACGCAACAAACAAACAAACACCGGTCTGTGAATTTTAGTAAGGATAAGGGAAGAAAGGGGGAAGTGATTGTGAATTTAACGTTCCAACTGTATTTCCTTTTAACATTGTTCTGAACAAATAGGAACAGGAACAACGCAGGCATGATCGGCCGAATGGCCTTCTCATGTACCAAAGTTCCCTGTGTATATTTGTGTAACGTTGTTTTACAACAAGAAGAAATGGGGAGAGGAGGACAAAGAGTTGGGGGTGAGGATGCATGGAGTTAGAAGAGGGAGATTGAGACGTTGGGAAAGGGGGAAGGGGGCAGGGTGTTTTGGGTGTTTTGGTTCCTCAGGGGTCTTTAAGGTGTTTTTGGTCTTCAGGGTATTTTAGGTATTTTGGGACTTTGGGGTCCATTGGGTTTTTGGGGTCTTTTCAGTCTTTTGAGTCCTCGGGGTCGTTTGGGTCCTGGGGGGGGGGGTCTTTGGGGTCCTTTGTGCACTTTAGGTTAAGCATTTGAGGTTACAATTGTGAGTGACGTCAGGTCAGCTGTCCAACCAGTCGGCGAAGAGCGGATGTAAGAGGCGACCAGGGTTGCGTCAGGAAGGGCATCCGGCGTAAAAACATGTGCCAAATCACAATGCGGATCACACGGATGATCCGCTGTGGCGACCCCTAACGGGAGCAGCCGAAAGAAGAAGAAGAAGATATATATATATATATATATATATATATATATATATATATATATATATATATATATATATATATATATATATATATATATATATAATCCCTGTGTCACAAGAGGCGACCAGGGTTGCGTCAGGAAGGGCATCCGGTGTAAAACATGTGCCAAATCACTATGCGGATCATACGGATGATCCGCTGTGGCGACCCCTTACAGGAGCAGCCGAAAGAAGAAGAAGAAGAAGATATATATATATATATATATATATATATCCACATATATATATATCTACATATATGTATATGTATATATATATATATATATATATATATATATATATATATATGTAGATATTTATATATATATATATATATATGTATATATATATATATATATATATATATATATATATATTTGTAGATATATGTAGATATATATATATATATATATATATATATATATATATATATATATATATATATATATATATATATATATATATATATATATATATATATATATATATATATATATATATATATACACACACATCCATCTATACATACATACATACTCTTTTGCACCATTATATATAGATGACTCTATAATCCAGATTACATCCAGAGGCGGATGCTGCCTCGGCATCCTTCATCATGCAAAATTACTTCTGAAGACTACTCGGCTTCTAACAACTTAAAGGAATGTCAATCACAGGCTTGAGTTTCTTCATTGTGAACTGGGGCTCAGCCACTCAGCAACAGCTCGGATGCCACGGAATACAAGGCCTTGGAGATCAATAGCTTTCCCCACAAAGCAGGCCCAATAATACTTTCAGCTTCTCCCCACACTGCAGGCAGGTGGGCAGCCTCACAGCTCTTTATCATGTCTTGCTCTCCAAGACATCTCAGCTCTTTGTAACGAAGACTGACCAAGTTGTGCAAACTCATCTCTCGTCTTTCTGCCCTTACGCAAATGCTAAGCTCGCCTTCACGCATTCACTCCCGTTTCGGGAATCACCTTCTCATTCCTGACATTTCAGTCTCCTCTCTAAGTCCTTCAACATATTGATGACGCATTGCCAACTCATTTTGACCATGCAGCTACCTTTCCTATCCTCTGACCCTGCCAGGTATCCTTTATTATCCTGAAGCTAATCTTACATGAGTCTTGACCCATGACTAAATCATAAAATTAGAGAAATTACACTTGTTGTGAAATAGCCACAGCCTTTTGTACACAGTTAATTTTCGAACAAATATGACAGAAGAATCACTCCCGGAGGCAAGCTAATTAATTATACCGAGTTCTCTGGGTGGAAGCCGTATGAGGCCGGGGAGTTGTCAAGGATGATCGTTTGGCTGAGGTCACGACCCAATCGGCCGAGGTCTTTCACGTAGCTTCCATGGTGGAACACGCAGGATTCGCGAAACAGGCGCGTCCGAAACACATCCCAGCGGTCCAGCAGGTCGGCCACTGGGTCAGCATACTGTCAGACAGCATATTAAAAAAAGGGGGGGGGGAAGAAACTGTTAAGCTTCTCATGATCCAAGTAGTCCCATAATGCATGCACCATTACACAAATTATTCATTTACTAAAAATCTATGAAGTTGATTAAAACAACGGTATTAAATAATATTCACATTTCCACCAATATGGCTTACCAATTTCATTTTAACTTAGTGCTTCAGAAGTCAGTTCAACATTACGTGGAAAAATAAGTTTTTACCCTGCGTACACAAAGCGAAAGCGGGGTTAAAGGCCCGGTCACACCTTGACGTTTTAGCCAACGTATGCCGATTTTTGAATTGTTTTTCTAAAACGCTGGCACACGTTGAATACGTTATGGGTAAGTTTTGATAACATTGAGAGCACGCTGAAAAACGCTGCCATACGTCGTTGTACGTTGGTTTTAAACGTTGTACTTTTTGGTGTCCTCAAATTTTTTCATGCTTGAAATTTCACGACGTATGCCGGCGTATGACTCACACGTTCCACTACGATGGCCACAGGTTGTATGCACGGTCTGCGATCGTTGACAGACGTCAACACATGCTACTTGTAAGTTAATCATAAGTTGAGACACGCCGAGGTAATGTTTAGCGTACCCGAAACTTATTTCTAACCTATGATTAACGTGTTGTTGGCACGTTACGCGATCGTTGCCACACGTCGACAGACGTTACTTTTAAGTTACTCATAGGCTGAAAGACGTCGGTATAATGGATCGTCCTTGCGTCAGCGTCCACGGCCACGGCCAGGCCACTTATTTGCAGCATTCTTCAAACTTTTCTTCGGCGTGACGAGGATGTTCACACTTCGATGTCTAGCTTGGCTATGATTCCAATTGTCCATCGGCAGCGTCTATTTAAAATAGTCGATTTTGAGCGTTTTAACACGTTCAGAAGAAACGCTACAAATTTGCAAACCCAGCGTCAAAAACAAAGGCGAGTGACAGCAATTTAAATCGTTCATTGTAAACAATGAAAATAGCTGAGTGGTACCGTTTAAAAGTCGTTGAGTGTCAAAAAAATCCAATTGTTGAGCGCAAGCGTCTACTTTCAATAGTGGAGATGCAGCCATTTAAATCGTTGAGTTTATCATTTAAATTGTTAAATCGTTAAACGCAAGGACGATCCATCATAACCCACACCCTCCCCCTCACACTCACCTACTACTGCCAACATGAACAAACTACTACTAATACTAATACTAATACTAATACTGATACTGTTACTGCTGACATGGACATCGACTCAAAAAGGACTCGAAAACACTGTTGGGTTCCCCTTTTTATGAACACCATTTTTATATACCAATTCCCAAAACCGCTGGGAACACGTCTTTATATGGCAGTTGTAAGCTAGAAACACGTTAATTTTTTTTTTGTCGACCGGAAGACGTCATTGGAATACGTCTACATACGTCGATGTGTGTTGGGACTACGTAAAGAATTGGTTCAAAGCACGTCAAACATAAGTTAGAAATAAGTTTCGCGAAAAAAAGACATGACCACGACGTGTTTCGACTTATGAGTTGCTTATAAGTAGCCTTTGTGGACGTGTGTAAGCGTCCACATATCGTGTGTACAACCTATCCCCATCGCATGCGGAACGTGTGTCATACGCTGAGTACGTCGTAAAATTTTGAACATGTTTAAAATTTCTTGACGTACTCCACTTACTACGACGTATGATAGCGTACTTTAGCGTTGTACTCAAGTATACCAAACTTACTCATACCGTATTTGACGTGCCCCAACGTTTTCGACACATTTTTCTTAGGTCGGCATACGCTAGCAAGATCGCCAAGGTGTGACCGCAATGTTGACACTTCCATTTCTACGGCAGTAATGATTCGAATCGTTGTGCGTCAGCCTTTTAATAGGCTACGTCACGACATCGTCGGCGATGCGTGCAACGCGCTATGCCTAAGTTAGACTATCGTTGGGCATCGGTTGTGTAGGCCGACAACAGGTTCAGCATTCGTTGGTATAAGTTATCTATAACACAACGAAACGTTCTGTGTCCGTTACCAATGCGTTATACATAAGACCAAGTCGCTATGAATACGTCCGAATCTTTAAAAAAAAACATCAAAAGTTCAACGTAAGCCAGCGTTTTAGATACATTTTAATACGTTGCCATCGCTGGCTAAAACGTCAAGGTGTGACCGGGCCTTAAGCAATTGGTTCATGCCTATCCATCTTATCAGTTTATGATTGAGGAACAACTTTGAGGCCGACTGACGCTGCGTTCTATGGTGATCAATAAAGCCTCAATCTTCGGAACTGCGACTCAACGTTGTATTATTACAGTGTATAAAGCCATAAGCATGATGTATGAGACTGCATCAGTCGCGCTAAACTTCCACATAAAAAAAACGATCTTTAATATCATTATTCGTCCCCTACCGGTTTCACCGGAGGGAACTAAAGATTTGTTCTGTGTGTCCCACCTGTGGTTTTTCGGCAATTCTCGTTTGCTCTTGTTTTATTGAATTGAAATATATCGAATTGAAGAATTGATTCAATTGAAGAATTGAAGGATTGAAGATCAGTATATCGTGAACACTTAGTGAGTCCCCATCTAGAATATTGTTTGCAGTTTTGTTCAGCACATCTCAGGAAGGACTTGCTTCCATTGAGAGGGTTCAGCATATGGCTACCAGTAATACTTTCTTCTTTTCTGGGTCCTATATGACTTGTATTTGCTTCGTGGTCAATGAGGATGTTAGCTTGTTGTTTCTCTGATGGTATGTTGTCTGTGGTAGTTATGGCTGCATGTGAGGGTGTTATACCACTCTGAATTAGTGATACTTTTTATGGTTTTGTGCAAGCGTTTGGTATTGGTTAAGTGGTATAGTGTGTGCAGAAAGGAGTGCCAGTTTGTGGGTTTTTTTCACTTTTACTTTGTTGTTGATTTCTGTGTTTGAATCCTTTCTACTTCATTGGGTGCTTTGGGTGTTAGTGTGTTGTGTCTTAAGTTGTCTCGTTGTTTGATGAGGTGTGCGATTTTTGGTGTAGAGTTGGGGTTGTATTTTTTTGATATTGCCCTTTTGAATGTATTTTGGAGCTGCGGTTGTGATGATCATGTTGAACTGTTTGATGTGGATGTCAATGTTGGTGATGTTGTTATTGCCGAGTTGTTGGAATTCTTGTTCAGTGTTGGCACAAAGTTATTTCGCATCGCTTTTTTGTAATTGGTGAATATTTTGTTTTTATTTGCATTGAGGTCTATCGCTGTGTCTATGGTGATGTTGACAGGTAGATGATCTGAAGGGAGATGCTGAAACTGTTCTCCACGTGGTTGTGGTGCAAAGTGATGGAGAACAGAATGTTATGTCCAATGATGAGTTATTGCAACCAGGTGTGTGTGTGTGTGTGTGTGTGTGTGTGTGTGTGTGTGTGTGTGTGTGTGTGTGTGTGTGTGTGTGTGTGTGTGTGTGTGTGTGTGTTTGTCTGGATCATTCAATATAAATAACAAATTTAGGTGTGTGGCAATGGTTTGACCTCTGGTGTTTGGTTGGTGATGGGTGTACCAGGCCATGTCTTTGGCATTGAAGTCCCCTCCAATGATGGTGTTTTGGAAGGGAGCAAAGGTTCTGTCGTTGTGATGAGTATTTGGTTGGTGCAGTGTGGGATGTGTCTGGTGGTATGTAAATGTTTATGATGTTCGTGTGAGCTTTTGTGACCAGTTTTGATTTTTAAAGCTTTAAGTTCAAGTGTGTTGTGTGGCGGGAGATGTGCTTTTGTGTCTCGTGTGATATCTGAGTATCAAATTGAATTTTAAATGTATGTGATGAGGACTCAACCTCTGGTGTTCAGTCTGTTTGAGCGTATCGGTGCATTGTTGGGGATGGTCGGTGTTTTGTTTTTCTCGTATAATTTTGTTTCTTCTCTGATGGCTGTATCAATGTTGTTTGTGAGAATCAAGTGTTTTAAGTTGTATGGCCTAACTGACGAGGCCGTCTGTGTTGTATTGGAGGATATTAAGATTATATGTGTGTTTCTTGGGTTGAGGTGGTCGGGGGCCCAGGTTGCTTTCTATGTCTCTGGTTGGAATGAGGAGAAAGGGCAGTACTGCTAGAGGGAGGTCATTCACCAACTAAAAAAAAAACAACAGAAAAACGTTTGTTGTGGATATACGATGCATGTGTGAGTGTGATGTATGGTATTTGAATGTTTATGTGTGAAATGTTTGTGTGGAAGATGAGAGGGAGTGGGCCAGTCCATGGGGACTGATCGGCGCTCTGACCGTGACCGCGATGCTCCAACAAATCAGGCAGCAGCATTGATTTATATCATTGACATTTATGAGTATATATTTATATCAATGAGTTGGATAGTATCATTATATTCGTGAAGATTTATATCAACGACTTGGATAGTTAGGTGAAGAGTGGCTTTTCAAATTTTCAGATGACAAAAAGCTTGGAGGTTAGGTGGATAGCAGGCTGGGTAATGATGAGATTCAGGAAAGTATTGATGCTTGCATAGATTGGGCAAAAGATTGGCAGATGCAATTTAACCTGAGCAAGTGTAGGTGTTGGGAATGGGGAAGAATAATGAAAATGCAAGGACCTATTTTGGAGTGTGTCACAAAGGAGAAGGATCTGGGAGTAGTAATAGATACGGGAGGTAAGCAGGCAGCACCTTTCCAGGCACCTCTAGGTAAAGCAAATAGGGTATTGGGTTGTATTCGAAGTGGGATCATTTATAAATCAAAAGAGGTGGTGTTAACATTGTATTGGAATTTAGTGAGGGCCACATCTAGAATATTGAGTGCAGTTTTGGTCACCACATCTTAGGAAGGACATAGCTGCCATAGAAAGGTTTCAGTGCAGGGTACTTGATCGATTCCAGGCCTAGCTGGACTCAGCTATGAGGAGCGGCTGAAGGAGACAGGGCTTTATAAACGAGAAAGGAGGCGGTTGAGTTGATATGATAGAGATGTTTAAGATAATGAAGGATATAGATAAAATTAGTGCAGAATAATTATTCAGCAAAGTAGACAGTGATAAGACCAGGGGCCATAGCCTGAGAGTAAAGCAGAGGAGAGTTAAGAGGGGAGTAAAGCAAAGGTCATTAACCCAGAGAGTAGTTAATGCATGGAATGGTCTCCCTGGAAAGGTCGTGGCAGCAGAAACAGCAGATAGGTTTAAATTGGAATGAGATAGGGACCTGGAAGCAATGGAGATGGAGGGGTATGGGGATGTTGGCAGGACTTTTAGGTCGCTTGAACATTGATGGGCAATTGTGTGCATGTGAAAGGAGTGTTGTTTGTGGGGGGTCTCATCAAGGAGTGTTGTGTGGTTGATGTTTTTTACCCAACACTGTCTTCACCCTTGCCCACTCCCCTGGAAAGAAAACAAAACAAAAACTCAAAAAAACACCATTAAAAAAAACATTTTACATTTTTCTTGTTTGGTTTTGGTGTCGATAAATTGGACTGGTGTTATTGTGGCACAGGCATAATGGGATGAATGGCCTCCAACTGTGTCTAATTTCTTTGTGTGTACCTGGTCATCATTGCCAACAGTTATAAAGTGGTGGTTCTAGTTACGTATGTCCATTATTAATTACGTAACACACCAGTACACAAACACCATGCAAAATACACCACACAAAACTACACAAACACCACACAAAGGAAGTCTTGGCGAGGGTCAGCAATCTCGAATTGCTATTTTTCTTGTTTTATACACTGTTTGTATAATTTACGTGTTAACATGCTTTATATTTATTTTACATATTTATTTTAATGTCAACGTGCTTCTCTATATTTTTTTACATGTTTATTTCAATGTTAACATGCTTTGTGTTTCTTTTAGAAGTTTATTTCAATGTTAACAAGTTATATACTTCTTTCACTTGTATTTCAATGTTATTGTGCAAGTTTATTTCAATGCTAACATGGTTTATATTTATTTTACATGTTTATATCAATGTTAGCATATTTTATAGTTATGTTGCATGTTTATATCAGTTATCATGTTTTATATTTATTTTACATGTTTATATCAATGTTATAATGTTTTGTATTAATTTTACATGTTTATATCAATGTCAGCATGTTTTATTTTTATTTTACATGTTTATTTCAATGTTATCATATTTAATATTTATTTTACATGCTTATATCAATGTTATCATGTTTTGCATTTATTTTACATGCTTATATCAATGTTATCATGTTTTGTATTTATTTTACATGTTTATTTCAATGTTGGCATCTTTTATATTTATTTTGCATGTTTATTTCAATGATAGCATGTTTTATAATTATTTTACATGTTTATATCAATGTTGTCATGTTATATAATTATTTTACATGTTTATTTCCATGCTATCATGTTTTAGATTTATTTTACATGTTTATTTCAATGTTATCATGTTTAATATTTATTTTACATGTTTATATCAATGTTGTCATGTTTTGTATTTATTTTACATGTTTATTTCAATGTTGGCATATTTTATATTTATGTGTCAAGTTTGTTTCAATGTTAACAAGTTATATATTTATGTTGCATGTTTACATCAATGTTATTGTGCTTCATATTTATCTTGCAAGTTTATTTCAATGCCAACATGGTTTATATTTATTTTACATGTTTCTATCAATGTTAGCATATTTTATACTTATGTTGAATGTTTATATAAATGTTATCATGTTTTATATTTTACATGTTTATTTGCAATGTTAGCATGTTTTATATTTATTTTACATGTTTACATCAATGTTAGCATATTATATATTTATGTTGCATGTTGATATCAATGTTATCATGTTTTGTATTTATTTTACATGTTTATTTCAATGTTAGCATGTTTTACATTTATGTTGCATGTTTATTTCAATGTTAGCATGTTTTATATTTATTTTATATGTTTATTTCCTTGTTATCATGTTTTGTATTTATTTTACATGTTTATTTCAATGTTGGCATCTTTTATATTTATGTTACATATTTATTTTAATGTTAGCATGTTTTAAATTTATTTTACATGTTTATATCAATATTGTCTTGTTTTATATTTATTTTGCATGTTTATTTCAATGCTAGCATCTTTTATATTTATGTTGCATGTTTATTTCAATGTTATCATGTTGTATATTTATTTTACATGTTTACTTCAATGTTATCATGTTTTATATTTATTTTACATGTTTATTTAAATGTTAGCATGTTTTATATTTATTTTACATGTATAATTCAATGTTCGGATGTTTTATATTTCTTTTACGTATATATTTCAATGTTATCATGCTGTATATATATTTTACATGTGTACCGTATTTCAATGTTAGCATGTTTTATCTATATTTTACATGTATATTTCAATTGTGATGTGTTCATTTATGGCAGCTGTCCACCTTCATCTGTATGTTCTCAAAGCCCAGAACCGATCAGCCCCTTTTCCCATTGGCCCTTGGTTTTCACAAACGTGGTTTTAACTGTCGCAGAATTTTCCAGGAACATAACCCCCACAGTATTTGAAGGTTTACTGTACAGCACAAAATCTCAAAAAATTATGGATGGATTCAGACGAAACTTATTGGATAGATTGCATGTGCGACAAGGATGAATTGATTTGATTTTGGTGAATATCCGGACAGAGTCATTTTTATTATTTCAGTGATTCTTCACCATTGAGAGATCGGGCTGAAAAGGAAAGTTGCTTCTTCTTCTCCTCCTCTTCCTTTATAAGAGGGTGAGGTCCAATGGCACCAATAACCCTGCCCTGCCTTTACCATGATAATCCTCCTCTTCCCTCTGTCCTCAGCGAATTCTCTCCACTCCAGAATCACCCACACCTTACTGCTATCCCTCCTTACAAATATTCCCATCACAACCAGTCTTATTTTTTTCATCCCACCTTGCTCCCTCAAACTATCTACTCTCCTCACAATTCTCTCTTCCCCCATCCACATCAAGTGTCCAACCCATCTGAGCTGGCATTTCACCAATCTCCCCGTCATACTCATCGACACACCAATCTCCGGTCTCAGTTCATCCATCATCCTCCTATCCAACCTCTTCCCTCCAACAATCTTCCTGATCCAGTTGTTTTCGCAAACCTGCAGCCTTTGTTGTCTCTCTGTCAGTGCCACCGTCTCCAGACCATAAAGGTAGGCCAGCGTTACACAAAACATCAGAACCTTCCCTTTCAATTTCCTTGATATCTTTCTGTCTGCCATTAATTCTTCTGCCCTTCTCCACACATTCGCATCCTCCTGCGCACATCTGCCTCTGATTTCGCAACCTGAGTAACTTTCCCCCAGATACTCAAACCTATTTCCCCATCTGATCTTCCCCTCCAACCTGATATGATTCCTTCTACATGTCTTCCATAACATTCCTTGCCTTATCCACCGCTCTCCTTGCTACTTTCTTCTTTTTCCCAAGCAGGTGCAGCAACCCTGCATCTGGTTGCCTCCCTCTATCCTTGATCTTCTCTATGCTCTATCCTCTTTCAAACCTCTTTCTTTTAACCAACTGCCTTCACTACATTCTCCGTCCACCATACCTGGTTTCTATTCCTCGATGATGCACCCTTTCCCGACGTCCTTCCACAAACAATTTCTGCAATTCCCCTAAATGCCTCTCCGTACTTCTTCCACTCCCCTCCAAACCTTCCACTTCTTCGCGAAGTTGCTCATACCTGGCCCTCACCCTCTCCTTATACTCTTTGACGACATTGTCCCTGCACTTCTCCCACCTAATAATCTTCCAACCGCTGCTCTTCACACCCCTCCTTTTCATCATCCATACCACAAACAACACAGGCTTGTGCTGGGTGGTAACCTGCTCTCCCACCACTGCCTAACAAAACTCTCCACAACTGTCACTTCATTACCACCACCAAATCCAGTTCTGTTCTCTGCTGTCCACTCTGACAAGTAATCTTGTGGCTTTCCCACATAATAATTTTCCTATCCCTTGTGGCTTTTTGAAAGAATGAACCACCGACGACCATCCCATTCCTCACCACCAGCTCTTGACCCGCTCTATTGCTCGTTCCCTTATCAAATTTACCAACATATTCATTTTCATCCGGCTCAGTCACTCCCACATTTGAGTTAAAGTCCCCCGCAATGAATGAAGAGCATCACCTCCAGCTAAACTATTCCCATCATCTCTCCAGTGCATGTCTGAATTTCTGCTACTCCATCATACTCCTTCCCGTTTGTGACCCACATGCAGAAATACCACACATCATTTGCCTCTGTATCAGCACCCATGCCATAACTATCCATCCCTCCCATCTTTCCCCTCTGACCACCTGCTTACTGATCTATTCCGATACTGTTATTCCCACACCATTACTCCTTCCATCCCCACCCGCATGCAACAGCTTGTATCCCACCAACCTCCTCGCCTTGTCTTTTTTCCATCTGGTTTCCTGCACACACAACACTTCTAACCTCCTTCTCTGCATCATCTCCACCACAATGACCCCTCTCCCCTCCATTCATCTCATATTTAAACTACCGAGCAAGACCTCGCTTCTGAAAGGCCGTCTAACTGGCAGAGCCAATGCCATCTTGATCAGTTTGGGATATCAATCATCAATCAGCACTGCTGCCCTGGCCAACCTGCTGGACCTACTACCCAAGTCGATTACCAGAATCCTGCGCGCGCGCGCACACGCACACACACACACACACGCACACGCACACGCACACACACACCTACCTACCTATCAATGTCTGTCTCTGTCTCCCTCTCCACTCCTCTCCCTCCACACTAGACACTTTCTCCCCCACCATCGAGGCACTAATCCTTACCCCCACCCACCCCTTCCCCTTCTTTATGTCCCACTCTTCTTTATACCTTAAAGTTGTGCTTATTCCACTTACAACTTTTCGCTCTCCTCATATCCATTTTGCATCATACTTTAAAATGTTGCAGACAGATTCGGACGAAACTTTATGAATAAGTTGGATGGGTGACAAAAATAACCAATTAGATTTTGGTTAAGATTTGGATGCAGATCCGGCCCATCAGTGAGATACAAAATGTAAACTTCCCAGCCTGGCGATGGTATGTGCTCTACCGAGTACCATCTGGTTGTTTATTGCATAACGAAGCATCATGAATGATAGCAAAGAAAGTTCATACCTTTGCCAGACTGGCAGTGAAGAGAACGCACTCAAAGAGGTCCCCCATTCGCTGAAGAAACTCATCGACAAATGGCCTTTTGAGAACATAGACCTGTGGTATGGCAAGCAAAAACAGGCAGGAAGGAAAACTAAAGTTTCACGATTCCACACACCAATGCTGCAAGCCATTGGACTCCATACAATACTGGGTGTTAAAGTTGACGTGGATTTCACGTTGAAGAACATGCAGAAATAATTGTTCAACACTGAATTTCCATACAAATAAATTGTCTACCCTGGACAAGGTAAACAGGAGGCAACACCAATTTCACTCAAAACATTCTGGGTAAAGCAAAGGTGGTGGCCAAAAGGTACGTGTACTGTGGAAGACAAGGGGCATCATCAAGTTCATTGTCAAACAATATGAAATTCACGGGAGGCTGTTCACACAATTTGGTGATTCACACAGTTGATAAGTTTAAATTGGAATTAGATAGGTACTTGGAAGTTATGGAGATAGAGGGGAATAGGGATGTTGGCAGGACTTTTCGGTAGTTTGAGAATTGATGGGCGATTGTGTGTATGTGTACTGAGTGCTGTTGGTGGATGTCTCGTCAAGGGGTGTTGGGTGGTTGATGTGTGTTTTTTACCCAAGCCCATACCCCCTCCCCTGGGGGGGGGGAATAATATATATATATATATTTTTAAACTACAATAATAATAATAATAATAATGATAATAATACTATAGCATCATTAACTGAGGGTGTGGCTGTGTAGTTGATGCACTGCCCCTGCAGATTAGAGGAGGAATTTGTAATTTGGCCATGGGGCTGGTGATAGCTCCTCGACTCTTCGTGAAGGATACCGTGGGATCGTTGACGTCCACTCACTAATGCTGGCAGACGGGACACCCGTTTAAAGTCTGTCCGAGGGACGGCATACACATTGATGAATCACCCTGCCTGTGAAACATTGGGATAACAGTTTATTGCTGGTTCGGGAGTCTAACCCAAGATAGACAGCTTAGAAGCGAGTGTGCATAACTCCAGACCATCCTGCCAGCCCTGTCCAGATTACAATCCTTACTTCCTTCCTACAATTCACAGATTGGTGTGTTTGTGTTTGTTTGTTGCACTACTCCTCCTTCAGCTCTGGGCTCATTACTTCCAGACT
The DNA here is from genome assembly GCF_056783735.1 of Eptatretus burgeri. Classification (NCBI taxonomy): domain Eukaryota; kingdom Metazoa; phylum Chordata; class Myxini; order Myxiniformes; family Myxinidae; genus Eptatretus; species Eptatretus burgeri. Next base: position 135,851,928 of record NC_140964.1, read on the forward strand.
TGCTACACATGGAGAAAATGTATTTTGTGCCATGGCTAGTAATCCACCCACCCTGCCCCACTGTCTCCAGTAGGGGTCAGGAAGCCACTTGCACTGTGCCATGTGTACAGTTGAGGATAATAAGTCGTCACCCTCTCCCCCCCCACCTCTTGCATGGAAGGTGGCGGGGGCTGTTTAGGCCCGTGACCTGACTGGGTATCCCCCATATACAAAATTTGGTGGAGATTGGCATAGTCATTGTTTTTCTTCTTTCTTTGATTTTCAGACATACTCACCTACATACCCACAGAGAATTGCCTTATTTAACATAAGATGCGAGAAAACTATCAGTGCAGAGTGACTTGTTACACAATGAATTGAGACAAGGAATACATAGATGATGGTCAGATATGCAGCCTCATGGAGTGACTTTACTGCATGATTACACACATCCCGCAGAGATAGAGTAGGAAGTTCATCTTCCCCACTCAGTGCAGACTTATCACCTTGTGATTCAAGTCTTTATACCTCTCGGTGGCATTAAATTTATAAATTATAAAGACACCAAAATGTGTTCCCCAAAGTGTCTGTGTACGCATTCCAAATATCTATATGCAGATAGTGTCAAAGCACTATCGCATTGATGGGACAGGTGTGGATGAGTAACAGGTAAATAACAAAAAATGGCTAAAGTTCCATCAAAGCCATAAATAAAAATAATCCCCTGTACTTTTTGATTTTGCAAAGTAAAAGGTCCGTGTGAACTTTCCACTCTCCTCATATCCAGTTAGTTTTTCTTCAATCAGGTAAAAATTTAACTTCGTCAGAAATGGTCATTTTCAGCCCCCCCCCCCCCCCCAAACCAGTTATGTGTAGTTTAATGCTTCTGCCGTACCTCTGCAAGCAAATTTCATCAGCATACATTCTCAGTAACATTGCTTTTTGGCAGGATTTACGTATGAGGGTGTAATGGCGAAAAGCTGGAAAGCGTGCCTCACTGACTCAGGGTTGACACATGCTCAAGCTACCTTACTTACTACATGTTCTGAGTTTAAACTTGTTGACTTTGTATTTCACTTCCTCTTCTTTTCAAAAAAATAAAAAGAGAGAAAGAGAGAATAAAAAGAGAAGAGAAAAAAAAGAGGGGAAAAGAGAGAGGTAAAAGGAGGGAAAAGGAGGGAAAGGGGAAGAAAGGAGAGGGTAAGAAAGGAGAGGGGGGAAAAAAGGAGAGGGGGGAAAAAAGGAGAGGGGGGAAAAAAGGAGAGGGGGAAAAAAGGAGAGGGGGAAAAAAGGAGAGGGGGAAAAAGGAGAGGGGAAAAAAGGAGAGAAAAAGGAGGGGGGAAAAAAGGAGAGGGGGAAAAAAGGAGAGGGGGGAAAAAAGGAGAGGGGGGAAAAAGGAGAGGGGGAAAAAGGAGAGGGGGAAAAAAGGAGAGGAAAAAAGGAGAGGGGGGAAAAAGGAGAGGGGGAAAAAAGGAGAGGGGGAAAAAAGGAGAGGGGGAAAAAGGAGAGGGGGAAAAAGGAGAGGGGGGAAAAAAGGAGAGGGGAAAAAAGGAGAGGGAAAAAGGAGAGGGGAAAAAGGAGAGGGGGAAAAAAGGAGAGGGGGGAAAAAGGAGAGGGGGGAAAAAGGAGAGGGGAAAAAGGAGAGGGGGAAAAAAGGAGAGGGGAAAAAAGGAGAGGGGGAAAAAAGGAGAGGGGGAAAAAAGGAGAGGGGAAAAAGGAGAGGGGGAAAAAAGGAGAGGGGGAAAAAGGAGAGGGGGAAAAAGGAGAGGGAAAAAAGGAGAGGGGAAAAAAGGAGAGGGGGGAAAAAAGGAGAGGGAAAAAGGAGAGGGGGGAAAAAAGGAGAGGGGGGAAAAAAGGAGAGGGGGAAAAAAGGAGAGGGAAAAAGGAGAGGGGGGAAAAAAAGGAGAGGGGGAAAAAGGAGAGGGGAAAAAAGGAGAGGGGGGAAAAAGGAGAGGGAAAAAAGGAGAGGGGGAAAAAAGGAGAGGGGGGAAAAAAGGAGAGGGGAAAAAAAGGAGAGGGAAAAAAGGAGAGGCGGAAAAAAGGAGAGGCGGAAAAAAGGAGAGGCGGAAAAAAGGAGAGGCGGAAAAAAGGAGAGGCGGAAAAAAGGAGAGGCGGAAAAAAGGAGAGGCGGAAAAAAGGATTGGCGGAAAAAAGAGAGGCGAAAAAAGAGAGAGGCGAAAAAAGAGAGAGGCGAAAAAAGAGAGAGGCGAAAAAAGAGAGAGGCGAAAAAAGAGAGGCGAAAAAAGAGAGGCGAAAAAAGAGAGAGGCGAAAAGAGAGAGGCAAAAAAAGAGAGAGGCAAAAAAAGAGAGAGGGAGAGGGAGAGGGAGAGGGAGAGGGAGAGGGAGAGGGAGAGGGAGAGGGAGAGGGAGAGGGAGAGGGAGAGGGAGAGGGAGAGGGAGAGGGAGAGGGAGAGGGAGAGGGAGAGGGAGAGGGAGAGGGAGAGGGAGAGGGAGAGGGAGAGGGAGAGGGAGAGGGAGAGGGAGAGGGAGAGGGAGAGGGAGAGGGAGAGGGAGAGGAGAGGGAGAGGGAGAGGGAGAGGGAGAGGGAGAGGGAGAGGGAGAGGGAGAGGGAGAGGGAGAGGGAGAGAGAGAGAGAGAGAGAGAGAGAGAGAGAGAGAGAGAGAGAGAGAGAGAGAGAGAGAGAGAGAGAGAGAGAGAGAGAGAGAACGCTCTATTTCACGGGGGAAAAAAACTCCATTAACCATTCTGCCTTTTATTTCCTTCCTTCAACCATCATTTATACCTTTTATTCTTAATACTGACGAATATAACAAAGTTGCTTCTTTAATGACATTTAAAAATCTTCCATTTTCCAAACACTCCATAAGTTCTTCTTAACATCACTCCCTTCCTCTTCTTCACACAATTCACACAAATACTAGATCCGTGGATCGTCCCTCAAAACCTGCGGCATGACTTTCCTCCGTGCTTTCAGTAAACCTTCACTTCTTCCGCATCACAACCTCTGTCTTTATTTTTCAGAATTGGGGATCATGAGAAGTACAGTCTGCAGATAATGCCAGCACACAACTCAAACCCCCCACTCCCCTTTAGGCATACATCCCACTCCCCTCACCTTCGCGACTCACCGCCTGCCCCCGCCCCCACGTATCCCGCTCGCCTGGCGCCTCTCCCATCCTGCTCGCCTTCAACCTCGCGATGCATCGTGTTCCACCTCTCCACCCACCAAGCATCCCACTCCAAATCCCCTCATCATATGTCCTGCTCCACAAGTCGCCCTGCCGTTATATCGCCCCAACTCCTGCTCCCATTTCCCATTTTCCTGCCACGAATCCCCCTCACCCCCCCACCTCCATCCACTCTTCATTTCGTCCCACCCCTCCCTTACAATGTGATCCACCAATATTCAAGGTCTCCATTGTAATATTACTGATCTCTCCATTGAAGTTAGTATCCACAACAGCAGCATGTTCAACAGAAACATTTTTCTCATAAGATGTTTCCAATTCCGCTGTCTCTCCCTGGTTATTCTCTTTCCCAATTTGATAGGTCCTTCATCTGTGCTGCAGTCGGTGTTGCCGTGTATGTCAAGAAATCCATTGCTCATGGTCCACTGCTCTCCCGAACCCAGTGTTTCTCAAGGTGCGGCACACGCCCCACCGGTGTGGTGTGGCAATAGTTTGGTGGGGCATGAGGATTCAGAATTAATGAATCAATTTATGATCGCTTTCATAGCTTTGTTATGAGTTCCCTTCTTGGTTGACTCAGCCATTTCTGGTGGATTTATCTGAAGTACCAGAGCAATACCAAGAGGAGTTATGTGAGTTGCAACAAGATGAGTCTGTGAAAACTCTTTTCAAGATCAAAGGAACCATGATGTGGCTGTCTGAGGAGAGCGAAAAGAAATACCCAAACTCGACTACTTTGGCAAGGGAAGTATTGATAAATTTTCCATCATCATATTTATTCGAATGTGGATTTAGTGTTGTTACCGATTTGCTGCAAGCTCAGAGAAATCGACTGGAAATCACAAAATGTGGTGATTTCAGGCTGAAACTGACAAAATTGGTTCCTCGAATCAAACAAATCTGCAGCCAGCGTCAAGGGCAGGGCTCCCATTGAAGTGAGTCGCAATTGAATAAAATTTGCAATAAAGTTTTAACAAAGCCTTTTGAATACAGTATATACTGTAGTGTCTCCAATCATGGTGGGGCGTACGATTTTTTTGAAAATCAAAGTGGGGCGTGGGACAAAAAAGGTTGAGAGACTGCCCCAACTCCTCCAACCCCTCTGGATGGATTACCACTCCCCAATCACCTATGTTCGTCTGGTGGTAGGTATCTTGTCCACACAATGAAGACGACTCTCCATATTCCTCTCTTTCCTTGAAAATGGATCAACTTGTAATCTGCAATCCTAACTCTGTTTCTCATTTGTGGTGACTTTCACTGTTACCATGCCAACTGGCTGGGTGTTTGCTCTGCAACAAGCCATGGCATTGCAGCCAAGGTCTTCTGTGATTCTGTGGCCCAATCTGTAAACTTCCAAACTGAGATTTATACAACTGGTACATCCTTCTGCCTGCACCTAGTCAAGACTAACTGTCCATCCAGTCTCTCCTGTTTCTCTTCTGTCAATATTGGCTCTTCTAATCACTTTTTGTGTCAAGGCTCTCTCTCTCTCTCTCTGGCTATTGTAATGGAGCAAACCCAATGATGCAGGATATGGCTGTTCACACATGCCAAATGGCAGGGACTTCAATCTGCCCCATCACAAAATGATTGGACCACTATCTTCACAGTTCCTGTTATAGATTCCACCTGGGAATACTTTCACAAAAGTCGACTTTCTCTCATGTGTGGGGTTATCCCATTACACCTGCAGTTTTCCTGTCCATCCTCAAAGCCCTAACACACCGAATCCCGGTTACAGTCAAGCAGCTTGATTTCTCAGCATGCAAATCAAACTCGACTGAGGGTAACTTTAGTTCATTCTTTAAGGCTCTCATCAAGTGTGTCCATCCTGAGGCAAGCCAAAAAACACCATCTTATAAATGCCAAGGCTCAACTCTGTAACCGGTCTCCTTTCAAACTTCTTGTCTTCCTTTAAATCACAGTGGTGCCTTGTCAAGTTTACCTCGTGTATGCTCCCCCTCCATCCTGTCCCTCACCTCAAATGGAATTACTGACAGACTCTGCCCAAAGTATCGTAGAACGTTTAAACTCTGACCTCGTCTCCAAATTTTGTGTACCTAACCCCTCCCGTTCGGTCGCCATCTTACTCTGACGTACCCACTGTCTACTAGAATCTGTGTCGTTCTGACCCGAGAAAGTTCTGCCCGGTCTTAACCCTGCTTTGGAGATGGGCCCAGATGGCGTCGGTGCAACAACACTGTCAACATACCTTTTATTACCTGGAATACCTCCATAATATGCCTTCTCTTCACAAATCTTTTTAATTGTACTTAAAAGCCTTGTATTTCATTTTTCAAAATATTTTAAAAGGCCTTGTATTTCATTTTTTTAATATTTTAAAAGGCCTTGTATTTCATTTTTTTTTAATTTTAAAAGGCCTTGTATTTCATTTTTTTAATATTTTAAAAAGCCTTGTATGTCGTTTTTCAAAATATTTTAAAAGGCCTTGTATTTCATTTTTCAAAATATTTTAAAAGGCCTTGTATTTCATTTTTCAAAATATTTTAAAAGGCCTTGTATTTCATTTTTTTAATATTTTAAAAGGCCTTGTATTTCATTTTTTAAAATATTTTAAAAGGCCTTGTATTTCATTTTTTTAATATTTTAAAAAGCCTTGTATGTCGTTTTTCAAAATATTTTAAAAGGCCTTGTATTTCATTTTTCAAAATATTTTAAAAGGCCTTGTATTTCATTTTTCAAAATATTTTAAAAGGCCCTGTATTTCATTTTTTTAATATTTTAAAAGGACTTGTATTTCATTCTAAAAGATATTTTAAAAAGGCCTTGTATTTCATTTTAAAAGGCCTTGTATTTCTTTTCTTTTTTTAATATTTAAACAGGCCTTGTATTTCATTTTTTAAAAAGATTTGAAAAGGCCTTGTATTTCATTTGAAAAAAATATTTTAAAAGGCCTTGTATTTCTTTTTTTTAATATTTAAAAAGACCTTGGAGTTCACTTTTAAAAATATTTTAAAAGGACTTGTATTTCATAATTTAAAATGTTTAAAAAGGCCTTGTATTTCATTTCTAAAAAATATTTTAAAAGGCCTTACATTTCATTTTTTTCAATACTGTATTGAAAAAGGCCTTGTTTCAAGCCTGATTTAATTTTAATTCTTGCATCTTCTCGATTTTTCTTTCTTTATCTATCTGTTCAGGGAGAAGTAAATTGTTGCAGAAACTTTTCTGGAAGGCTCACATGCTTGCACCTGAATGTGTTTGAGGGTCGGGGAGTAGTGGCTAAAACACGAACCCTCCCAGGTTCCGTCTGATGACTCCATTTTTGCACTTTTTTTTGGGGGGGGGGGGTTCCTTTAAATCTGATGACTCCAATGTAGGAGTTGGTCTTCCATTTGATTTCTAAAATGTTTCTTCAAAGTCAAACGTCTTCATACGATTTGCTGACTCAACACACGTCTTTCTGATGCAGTTAGATCCTTTATCAATTCCCGTAATCAAACTTTTATACAGCATGAGCATCACAATGTTTAACATGCTGCACATTACAGAACAAACTCGAAGGGCACTCGGTAGAGCACATACCTCCGCCACGTAATGCCTTATCCACGAGAACATATCGGGCCCATTACATTTTTGAAATATCATGCTATACAGTACTGTATCGTTTTTGGCCCGATCTCTCAATGGTGAAGAATCACATAAAAAAATTCTAGTAGTCGGATCCGGATCCCGATCTTCACCAAAATCTAATCAGTTCATCCATGTTACACTCTGAACCTGTCCACAAAATTTCATCCAGATCTGTTCAAAACTTTTTGAGATCCTGCACACAAAACCTCGTTCACCCTCGGTGGCAGAGGGAACTAGAATGGCACTCGCCAGGCTGAACAGTTTACGTTTTGAATCCCACTGATAGATTGGATCTGCTGACCTGAACCAAAATCTAATTGGCTTGTTCTTGTCATCTAACCAACCATCCACCAAGTTTTGGCCGAATCCATCAACAACTATTTCAGATATCATGAGACATATCGTTTTTGGTCCCATTTCTCAATGGTGAAGAATCACTTATAAGTATTGATAAAAAATTCTTGGATCCAAATTCAGATTTTCACCAAAATCCAATCACTTAATCTTTGTCACACACACATGTCCACCGAATTTTGTCTGAATGTGTCCACAACTTGAGATGTACCGTTCACAGGGATCCACCCTCGGTGAAAATTTTACGTCCATCCACCCTCGGTGGTGGAAGTAATTATTGTTGAAGAAGAGATTTCATTATCCTCGATCTCTATCAGGTATGGATTAACAATTGGAGCTTTGTGGGTCAATAGTGTCTCTACAACTTCTTGTTAAATACGAGTGCGTGCTCATACGTGTGTGGCCGTAAGCGCAAAAAAAAAAAAAAGAATTGTGACGTCATAGCACTGTGTCCTGTCATTGGTTTGGTAAATATATGGCCATAACTTGGGAACCACTTGTCCGATTAACACACACACACACACACACACACACACACACACACACACACACACACACACACACACACACACACACACACACACACACACACACACACACACACACACACACAGAGCTGGAATTATAGATAGATAACAAAGACAATACCCCCTATCACCTTCTTAATGCTCACTTCCCCCTCGCCGCACGTCCCGCTCCCCCCTCCACCTGGCCACACGTCCTACACACACTCCCCTAATCCTCCTCGCATCCCTCTCCCTCCGCACGTCCCTCTCCCCCTCCTCATCCTCGCATCCCAATCCCCCCATTGTTTTTTTTGTACACAATGTCGAGGCTCGTCAGAGAGCTAACACACAACACACAACAAGGGGGCAGGAGACAAGAGGGTCAGAAGAGGGAAGGAAAAACTGGAGAACAGAGACATTGGGAGATCTGCGGAGGGGAGAGGGATGGGGTGGGGATCATGAAGTAAACAAGATGGACACTACAGGGACTTTCAAAACCTTACACGATAGGGAACTTTCGGGAAGGAGGGCAGGGAATTTGAAGGAGGTGGGTTTTGGGTTGATTCATGGGGGTATAAAAGATTGTGGTTTTGGATGGGGGAAGATTAGAGGTAGTGGTGAACAGCCATTTTGAAGATCTGGAGGGAAGAATGGGTTTGAACAGAGTGTGGGAGTTTATTCCAAAGGCGGGAAAAAAAGGAGGAATGAAAGAGTGAAGGTGAGCAGTGATTCGTGATTTTGGCAGTTTTACCAGAAGGGGGTTGTTGGTGGACCTTGAGAGCCCTGTGGAAATATGGGGGAGGTGGGGGACATAATCGCAGGCAGAGCAAGGGGGGGCGAGACTGAAGAGACGGTAGAAGACAGAAAGACCACCGACTTGTCTATGGTGAGAGAGTGAGAGGCCCAGAGACAGCCTCACTGCGGGAGATACCAATGATCCTATTTTGAACAGTTTAGTCTCAGACGATACCCACAAATGAAATCACTGGTTGCATGGATTCTTGATTTGGTTAAAAAAGTCGGAGGCATGTTATTGTAGCAACAAAATATGGGGGGGGGGGTTCCACAGCTCCAGACCAATGATCCTAAATGCCTTGGTCGCCACAACATGAAGCCAAGAAAGGTGAGAGGCAGGAGCACCAGCCCAGAGGGGAGAACAGTATTACATCAGCCCAGAGAACAGATGATGGATTCCATAACCTTGCTGATGATTGGGAGAAGGCTGATTGGTCTGGAGTTGCAGGGATCTGTTTTAGCACCATTTTTATGCAGAGCGGTAATGTTTGTTGATTTCCAAGCAGATGGCAGATGACCTTGAGCAAACGAGAGGGTGAGTAGAACGGAGAGAGTGTGAGCAAGAGCAGAGAAGCAGGTTTTTAGGACACGTGGGCTGATGCCGTCTGGACCGGTTGCAGAATCTGAGTCCAGGTTTGACAGCAAGCTCTTAACTTTGACAGCAAGCTCTGAACTTTGTCAGAAGAAAGGGACACAGAGTCCAGGGACAGCTGAGTGCAACTGAGTAAGGTGGGTGCAAAAGTGATGGGTTTCGGACACAAGATTTAGATGCAAACACGGAGTTTAGGCATTCAGCCTTTTCATGTGCGGTATCAGCAGTGTGGCCATTTGAGGTCAGGGAGAGGATGGAGGGGGAACATACACCAGAAACAGATTTGATTAGACGCCACCAGGATTTGGAGGAGGAAGAGAGGTTTGAGAGTTCAGACTTGAGATTGGAAAGATGTTGTTTTCTGGCTCTCCTGAGGGAAGACACAAACGTTACGTGGCTTTATGTCCCCCCTCCCATATTTTGTTGCTACAATAACATGCCTCTGACTTTTTTTAACCAAGTCAAGAATCCATGCAACCAGCGATTCCATCTGTGGGTATCGTCTGAGAATAAACTGTTCAAAATAGAAGGGGAAACCAAAGAAAATGCAAAAGGACATTATACTGGTAAGAAACCAGACATACCCAGAGCAGTTTTTTTCCAATTTGATTTATTCTTTAATGCGCATTTGAAGATTACAAATCCTGATAACTAAAAAAAATGGAAAATGAGCGGAGTGGGGAATTTTTTTTTCCTTTGCTTGCCAAGGGCTACTCATGGCAGACCGACAAATTATAGCAAGAGAAGGCCACATACAAAATATGAACCATTATATAAATATTATCAGTCATTGGTGTCGAAGTGTTGTTACATACATTTGATAAAGTATGCATCGGCGTATTTGAAAAACAACACCTACCATTACTTCTTCTTCTTCGTTTTCATCTCTCATGACACCAATTATTCCCACTTTATCGGGTTGGCCAGATCTTTTGCGAACTGGCTGACCAGACCTGACGTTTGACTGAAGATCAGAATTTGTAATTTCTTCAGGGTGCCTGGATAGCTCGACAACTCTTCGCGAAGGACACCGTGACATCGTTGACATCCACCAACTAATGCTGGCAGACAAGATGCCCGGCTTCACATCCATCCAAGGGACGGCACACACATTGACGAATTTCCTGCTCGCTAAACACGAGGATGACAGTTTTTATCTGGCTCAGGATTGTAACCCACGGTCGACGGCTCAGAGGTGAGTGTACATATTTTAAGGCTACCTTGACAGCCCGATTAAAAAAAAAACCACAAAAAACCAACAAAGATTCAAGCGTATGTCCTGAGGTACCTTCTGGAAGAAGACATACTAACATTTGAGCTGTCGAATTTGGGATCAATTATTGACCCGTCAATAAACTCTCACCCTGGGGTTCACAAGCAGGGCAGCTTATCACCATCCATAGTTCTTCAGGTGGCACATTAAGCTTTGTTTTCCCAATTGCTGGGGAACATAAAAACCTCCAAAGTGTCTTTCGGAAGAGTAGGCCATTGTGTGCCAGCTCGTGGTCATGAGGTGTTGGCAAGCCCAACATGTGACCAGTGATGAACACTTGATGTGTGTGCTACCTGGATAACTGACTGTCAAAGGTGGCTAAGAAACAAAGAGAAAGAGAAAAAGGAGAGAAAGGACACAGGAAGAAGGAGAGAAGGAGAAAGGCTATCACATTTCGTCGGCAATTCCGCTTCGTTTTCAAAATGTAGTTAAAGTTTCAAAAGGTTTCCAGAGAATAGTGATTCGTTTGACAAAGTTGCGTAAAAAAGTGGAACACCTATTTTGCAAAATTTATTCCATTGGTGCTATGGCTGAACCACATTGCCATTCTTGTTAGCTCTGCCCCAAAGGTGGACGGAGGGTACGTTTTCACCCTTGTTTGTCTATCTGTCTGTGCGCAGGGCATCTCAAAGAGCTATGGATGGATTTCGATGAAAGTTAGTGGAAAGGATGGGTGTGTGACAAGGACGAAATGATTTGATTTTGGTGAAGATCCGGGTACTAGAATTTTTTAAAGTGATTCTTCACCAATTTGTGATTGCGCCAAAAAACGACACAGAGAACAATATCTCAAAAAGTTGTGGACGCTTCGGAAGAAACGTGGTGGAGGAGTTGGGCCGGTGACAAAAATAAGCAGATTAGATTTTGGTTCAGGTCCAGATGCAGATTCGGTCTTTCAGTGGGATACAAAACGTAAACTGTTCAGCCTGCTGGAGGTATGCAAGTGAAGACGTGAATTTACATTCGACATATATAATTAGACTCGCAGTTTATAAAATGTGATTAATGTGTCTGCTTTTGTTATAAAACTTATATGTGCTGCAATTTCTGATGAACATTTACATGTACTTGCTTAACACTGAATATCAAAAGTATTACGATGATTATTATTTAATTCAATTTACAGTATATGTATCTCTGTTTATGATAAAAAAATTATTCTCATGTTACTTGGAAACATAAAATGAGTTCTGGAAGACAATTATATAACTCCTTCGTATTCCTGTATTGAAAGTATATGTTAGCCCTTATAAGCATCTGTTTTCCATTAAAAGTAAGCTGAACAGAGAGCTTGTATGCTTTCTCAGCAATAAACTTATCTTATGTTTGTAAAAGCAAATACCACCCGTTGCTGCGCTGACGAGAATACTAAAGGGGAGAGGGAGAAAAAGCGGGGGGAAGAGGGAGAGAGTGGTGGAGGGGAAAGGAGAGAGGAAGGATGGGGAAGCGAGGAGGGGTGGGGGAAGGGAAGACAGTATGAGGTGAGAGGAAGAGAAGGTAGACGTGCGGTGGAGCGTTACGATCCATACTGTTTTATCACAATGATTCTGCATCGAATAACAGTGAAGACGGAAACAAAATAATGTCTGAAATCCATTTTCTACCGCTCACACTACAAACACGGCCCGGAGACAAACACTGCTCGGACACATCCGAAAACAAACTCCCGTCCGGACGCGTCCTGCCATAAACACCGTTCGGATGAGTCCAGACATAAACACCGTCCGAACGAGTCCAGACATAAACACCGTCCGGACGAGTCCAGAGACAAACTCCGCCAGGACGCGTCAGGAGCCAAGCTGGCCGGAGACAAACACCGCCCGGAAACGTCTTGGGCCAAACACCCGTGCAGACATAAATAAGGCGCGGACACATCTGGAGCCAAGCTCTCCAGAGATAAACTCCCGTCCGGACATAGCTGGAGACAAACCCCGGTCAAGACATAAACTCTACCTGGACGCGTCCAGGGACAAACACCACTCGGCCACGCATCCAGGGACAAACACCACCCGGACACAAACTTGTCGCTTTCACTGAAAAATAAAGTCACATTTACATCGATGTTTCAGGGATATTTTCACAAAAATTAATCTTTATAAACAACTGCGTGTGATAGGTGGAAAAAATATTTTGGCTCGGGAACTTAGAAAACACTTTAATACAGCAAACGGCTCAGAAATTGAGTGATATTTTACAACTCGCTCAGAATGACCGACGGGGCACGAAGCACTCGCTCAGAATGACCGACGGGGCACGAAGCACTCGCTCAGAATGACCGACGGGGCACGAAGCACTCGCTCAGAATGACCGACGGGGCACGAAGCACTCGCTCAGAATGACCGACGGGGCACGAAGCACTCGCTCAGAATGACCGATGGGGAACGAAGCACTCGCTCAGAATGACCGACGGGGAACGAAGCACTCGCTCAGAAAGACCGACGGGGCACGAAGCACTCGCTCAGAATGACCGACGGGGAACGAAGCACTCGCTCAGAATGACCGACGGGGCACGAAGCACTCGCTCAGAATGACCGACGGGGCACGAAGCACTCGCTCAGAATGACCGACGGGGCACGAAGCACTCGCTCAGAATGACCGACGGGGCACGAAGCACTCGCTCAGAATGACCGACGGGACACCAAGCAATCGCTCAGAATGACCGACGGGACACCAAGCACTCGCTCAGAATGACTGACGGGACACCAAGCACTCGCTCAGAATGACAGACAGAGCACTAAGCACTCGCTCAGAATGACAGACAGAGCACCAAGCACTCGCTCAGAATGACAGACGGGGCACGAAGCACTCGCTCAGAATGACCGACGGGGCACGAAACACTCGCTCAGAATGACCGACGGGGCACGAAGCACTCGCTCAGAATGACCGACGGGGCACGAAGCACTCGCTCAGAATGACCGACGGGGCACGAAGCACTCGCTCAGAATGACCGACGGGGCACAAAGCATTCGCTCAGAATGACCAACGGGGCACGAAGCACTCGCTCAGAATGACCGACGGGGCACGAAGCACTCGCTCAGAATGACCGACGGGGCACGAAGCACTCGCTCAGAATGACCGACGGGGCACGAAGCACTCGCTCAGAATGACCGACGGGGCACGAAGCACTCGCTCAGAATGACCGACGGGGCACGAAGCACTCGCTCAGAATGACCGACGGGGCACGAAGCACTCGCTCAGAATGACCGACGGGGCACGAAGCACTCGCTCAGAATGACCGACGGGGCACGAAGCACTCGCTCAGAATGACCGACGGGGCACGAAGCACTCGCTCAGAATGACCGACGGGGCACGAAGCACTCGCTCAGAATGACCGACGGGGCACGAAGCACTCGCTCAGAATGACCGACGGGGCACGAAGCACTCGCTCAGAATGACCGACGGGGCACGAAGCACTCGCTCAGAATGACCGACGGGGCACGAAGCACTCGCTCAGGGCGACGGGGCACGAAGCACTCGCTCAGGGCGACGGGGCACGAAGCACTCGCTCAGGGCGACGGGGCATGAAGCACTCGCTCAGGGCGACGGGGCACGAAGCACTCGCTCAGGGCGACGGGGCACGAAGCACTCGCTCAGGGCGACGGGGCACGAAGCACTCGCTCAGGGCGATGGGGCACGAAGCACTCGCTCAGGGCGACGGGGCACGAAGCAATCGCTCAGGGCGACGGGGCACGGAGCATCGCTCAGGGCGATGTGGCGTGGCAAAAGCATCCGCAGTGAGTGAACGATTCGCTCAGAATGACGTACCACAGTACCGCTATCGACAATGGCTGCTCGCCAAGTAACTTAAGCACTCAAGCAAGCACTCCAATTCAATGGTTGCTAAGAGACAACTGGCCAGGCTGTCGCTGCATTCCATATGGTATCCCTTTAACTTTAAAGCCGGTCTTCACCACACACAGCAGTTCATGAAGAAATGACTTTATCCACAAAAGAGTTGCTGCTTAATGCAGAACAACCCTGGAGACATTGCAAAGTTCAATCCCCCGTGAAATAAACATTGCAAAAAATCCGCCAGGTTGCCTGCTTGTCTGTGTTCGTGTCACGTGGTACATTGTGTCATGTGGTGTTCACGCAAACCTTATAACTTTATTTTGAAACGTCCGTTTTTTACCAGATTAGCTTTGATTCCCTGTAGAGCACCTCACGAAACCTCCGAAAACATAGACACAGATCTGGCAGATGATATGGAAAGGCAGTCCCTCTGAGGGACAGGGCGTGAGGTCCAGCAGTGAATACATTAAATCATAGCACAATTAAGCTGGTTAATTTTGGCACGTTCTGAAATTTTTTGTTCACTCGATATAATTCTCCAAGCAGTGGAAAAAGATAAGTTGAATGCTTTGAAATTTTCACATTTTCTTGTGTATGTTTGGAAAAGAAGGGAACATAGCCTTACTTGCTTATAGTAAATAGGTATATTGGCTTACTTGCAAGATTTGTTTATTTCAATAAATTATCAGATTTAAATCCAGATTTCGACACTTATTTAGTCCGGACGATATCCGATCCTCAAAACCGAAATAATATTTCGATGAAATCCTTTAATCAGTCCGTGAGAGTAGATTGTGGAAAATCGTATCATATAATGCATGAAATCGCTCCAAGCTCTAAATTTGGAAACTGAAGCACTCACAAAAGCGATGTGTACAGCGATTCGTAGCTATTATGAACAGGCATTCGATAATATGAGTGAGGAAAGTAGAAAAAAAAACAAAAAACTTAATTGTCAAGAAATCGTTGCAGCCTGTACCAAGTCAAGGCATGGTTGAGCAGGCCAAAAAACATGGCGGCTTCAGACCCCAGCAAGGTTACAAAGGATACGCCTTCAGACCTCATACAGTGTGGTGACAGAGGATGTGCCTGATAAAGGATATAATTAAATAAGGCCGTTAATTATATCTTCAAAAGGGGTGTTTTAATTAAGCAATCACCCAATTTTCAGTCATGCACCTCCTTGGCATTTTCTTCGCACGCATACAAAGTTTCATGATTTTGGAGTTATGGAGGAGACACACTGACACACATTGACATTTGTAAGTATAGATGTGATCCTCACTTCCATTAAGTTGTTGTCTTGTTTTTCTTCAGGTGCTTTTCTAATACAATGCATCCCTTCTTACCTCTTTCCCTCCCTCCTCTCCTCTTCAAACTTGGATAAGAAAACACAATGTACCCCTTTCCGTCCCTCCTTTCCTCTTCAAACCTGTACAAGAACCCTGCATTGAGGACAAATGAATCAGAACAGCTGTGCCCTTTACCATGGACATGTATTAAAGATTTGAGCTCTGTTGCATCGATCCCAAGTTAGAGATTGGTTTATTTGACATTGGAGACTGGGGTTTCTTCGACACACTCTAGCGAGTGCAGTTTTTGTTGTTCAATGCACTGGAGGATCATCATAAATGGGATGCATCATCCATGGTTGCTGCAGTAGCGATTTCAAACTTTATGATCATCACTCTTTGTGCTTTCTTCAACTTCAGAAGAAGTGAGATTGGAGCTTCATATGCACAACAACGAAGAAAGATTAAACATACATATATATATATATATATATATATATATATATATATATATATATATATATATATATATATATTCAATCTCATTTAATTCTGGTAATATTATGGCAGGGATGTGGAATTTGTTGAGGGTGCCGGCAATTGCTCGCTGAGTCTATGTGAAGGACACCGTGGGATTTTTTCCGTCCACCAACGAATGCCGGCAGATGGGATGCCCAGTTCAACATCCATGTGAGGGACAGCACATACATTTATGAATCACCGTGCCTGTGCAACAAATAACAGGTCACGTCTTTCTGTGTAACGTCAGGCTACATTCACGCAAAACATTAGGGTTCTTTTTGAGAGTTTTTAGTGTGTGGGAATTATTTAGGGTTCTCGAATAAAAAAATTTTAAAAAGTAAAAAATCACCTTGTATATCGTGTTTATTCACGGATGTTCTATATGCATGAAAGCTAAATATTTGTTTGTGACGCTACTCCTCTGAGCTATCAAGGATAATTGCCAATATACTTTATAAGTTCACAATTTTTATCACAATGCACCTGAAGAGTGGTTTTTCGATCCTCGTGGAGGATCTCTTCGTCTTACTCACGTTGTTGTTCTTGTGGACTTTTTTGTTTCACAGTCTACAGTTTTCATCGAAACTTCCTGAAACTTGGCGTATATATATAAAAAATGCGCAGACAGTAACCATCTCCGATTTTGAAAATTCCTCATAGAAAAAAAGTTAAGACGTCAAAATATTTCCGCTAATGGAAATCGCTTAAAAAATAAATATCTCCGAAACTAGGCAAGCTTTTTGAATTCTGTTTGCGGGAATCGAACAGGGCATTAGCAGAGATGAATTACCGCACATATGATACATCACTATGACGTCATATCAATTTTTATGACGTCATTCCTATTTTTTGACATTTTTTGTTTCACAACCCAGAGTTTTCATCGGATCTTCGTGAAACTTGCCATGTATATGCAGAAAGCCCACGCGCAGGCAGCAACTATCTCCGATTTTGGAAATTCTTCTGAGAAAAAAAGTTGACGTCATAATATCGCCGCTAATGGAAATCGGCAAAACCATTATCTCCGAAACTCGGCAAGCTGTTTGAATTTTGTTTGTGGGAATCAAGCCGGGCATTAGCACAGATAATTTATCGCAAACCTGAAACATCACAATGACGTCATATTCGTTTTTATGACGTCATCATTACGAGGATGAGGATCTTAGCTCATTGAGCTTGTTAAATTCATTTTCTCACAATTCATCTATCTATAATTCCAGCAATGTGTGTGTGTGTGTGTGTGTGTGTGTGTGTGTGTGTGTGTGTGTGTGTGTGTGTGTGTGTCTGCAACCGCTGTTTCTCGACAACCACTGGTCCGATCTAATTGAAACTTGCCAGGTATATTGCTAGGGCCCTGAGTATGTGCCTTTTCAAGGTTTGATATTAATCGGTCAAGTGGTTCCAAGTTATGGCTATTTATTTATCAAGCAATGACAGGACACGGTGCTATGACATCACGATTGACGTCACAATTCTTCCTCTTTTATTTATTTATTTATTTATTTGCACGATTGACGTCACAATTCTTCTTCTTCGTTTGATATGACGTCACAATTGACGCTGGGGACCTGAGTATGTGCCTTTTCAAGGTTTGATATCGTTCTTCATCCGTTTCAGCTGTTTCCCAAGTGTTTTCCAAGGTTTGAAAGCTGTTTTTTTCCCAAGGTTTGAATGAATTGTTCAAATTATTAATTAATCCCAAGGTTTGAATTTTCCCAAGGGAAACAGCTGTTTCCCAAGGTTTGAAAGTTTTTATTTTTTTGCACCTTCAGCCGCGCACGTACGGGCATGCACATACGGGCACGCGAGAGCGAAGAAACAGCCTGTGTGGTTGTTGTTTCTGGCACGCGGTTTGAAAAAAAAAGTTTTTTTTGCACGTACAGCCACGTACGTACAGCCACGCACGTACGGGCACGCGAGAGCGAAGGAACAGCCTGTGTGGTTGTTTCTGGCACGCGGTTTCAAAGTTTTTTGGGGTTTTTTTTGGACGTACAGCCACGCACGTACGGGCACGCACCTACGGGCATGCACTAGTCTATCTATAATTCCAGCAATCTGTGTGTGTGTGTGTGTGTGTGTGTGTGTGTGTATGTGTGTGTGTGTGTGTGTGTGTGTGTGTGTGTGTGTGTGTGTGTGTGTGTGTGTGTGTGTGTGTGTGTGTGTGTGTGTGTGTGTGTGTGTGTGTGTGTGTGTCTGCGACCGCTGTTTCTCGACAACCACTGGTCCGATCTAATTGAAACTTGCCAGCTGTATTTCTGGGGCCCTGAGTATGTGCCTTTTCAAGGTTTGATATTTATCGGACAAGTGGTTCCCAAGTTATGGCCATTTATTTACCAAACCAATGAGAGGACACGGTGCTATGACGTCACGATTGACGTCACAATTATTCTTCTCTTCTTTTTTTTTTTTTTTGCACGTATGGTCACGCACGTACGGGCACGCGAGAGCGAAGGAACGGCCTGTGTGGTTGTTGTTTCTGGCACGCGGTATGAAAGTTTTTTTTTTGTTTTTTTTCCGCACGTACGGGCCCACACTAGTAAATTAGAAACACATGAGTCGCCACTTATCGCCATCTCCAGAGGGCAGATCCATACATAAAATGCTTTATAAAAAGCCCATTGTTTTCGGATGTCAACCCGGATACCGATATAATTGGTAAGGTGGTGAATTATGATCGTCAAATATGGCATCAAATGTGAAAAATAATGGTCAATTAAGACGGCTGCATGATCGGTAAGATCGGTAAGATCGGTGAAGAAGGAGTCAAGTGACTTCTCAAATGCGCTCAATCAAAAACCGAAAAGAATACAAAGACAACCCATACATAGATTTAAAGGTAATTTTACTGCTGATATTATGGCATAACTCGCAAGGGTGAAAAAAGTTTTTAGAAAAAGAAAAAAAAAGTGACCACCTCATCGAACTTCACCAAATATACACCTCCAAATAAATATACATCCTCCACACTAAAACAAGTTATTTTGATCTGTATTCCTATGTAGTTGTTTGGAGAGATGGGATATAGATTTGATTGTGTGTTCTGACTTCCGATTGTCTGACAAAAAAAGGAGCAGATTTTGAATTTGTCATTTAATTAAGTTGTGATGAACTTTTAAGACCCATTTTGACCCATTAGACCCTTATAAGACACTTTAAACACTTCAGACCTCTTTATGACCCTTAAAATAATTTATATAACCATTTATGCCGCTTAGGACCCTTCAACCTGTCAGCCCTTTTGTCCCTTTTAAGACCTTTAAGCCACTTTAGATCCCTTAGAAAATTGAAAAAAGTTCCCCGAAAGACGTTTTTGCCGACCTTTTTAGTGCACCATTCGCGTCGCATCACAAGTTTTAGTGATGAATCAAAACTGATATTCCAAAGTGAGACTGCATGATGTTGAAAAGTGAAACTGAAACCACTGATCCTTGAATCATCGGATGGGAAACCAGAATGAAATGCTGTGAGAAATACCGAATGGAAATTGCCGAAAGTAAAGCTATGGGGAGTAGAGAAAGAGAGGGGCAGGGTGCGGACTGAAGAAGCAATGTGGAGAGGAATAGGTGCATGCAGGTAGTCCGTTGGCATGGAAAGAACTTTGGTGATCTTTCATCAGGTGGTAGACCCAAAACGTGCTGAAATCCATTTCCAGCTGAGCTTTTGTAATATCACCCTCATTCCCAAGCAGTATTTCGGAGGTACAACAAGCATGGTTTGGAAATATTCGCTCGTGGAATGATGGAACGAGGTTGGCGAGGTTACCAGCTCCACCGATTGCAATGTCTCACACTAAATAATTACACTGACTTTACATTTCTACCAATGCACACTCATATGAAGCAAGATGCCTGGGAACCCGTTAGTGACAGGTACCCTGCTAGTACTGTGGATAAATGTGATATGAGATTTTTGGTCTGATTTTTCTGGAAATTAACATTAAAGCATGAGAATGTCGGCGTGCTCTTCTCTCTCCCGGCTTTATATTTCCTGGATGTGTGCCTTACTTCGATTCAAAAATGAGCACAGGTTCAACATCAGTGTTCGAACATGAATAAACAAAAGCAAAAGGAAGATCAAATACTGCATCAGAGTCATCGGAAGAAACCCAAACAAACAAAAAACAAAGATGGAGTCATCAGGAGGAAGCAATACCGAATGTATCTGAGAAAGCATGTTCGAGACCATCTATTGGAAAGTGGAAAATGCATTTGAAAGCCTTGTGCAGAGTTTGCTTAATTCAAAGTCGGTTAAGAACCTTGACACACACCTTTTGAAACCTGAACGATAGCAGAAATAAAAACAACAATTGGGGGGGGGGTGGAGGGGAGCTGTAATCAGTCTTAACATGACAAAGGAAATCAACTGAGTATTGCAATAATTTCTGAAAGTAACCTTTTTTTCAATATCAACCATGCGAGGAAATTGAAAGGATAAAGTGGGTAAACGCAAAATCAGTCCACCTGAGATCCGACACGCTGCTAAGGGACTGCATCTGGTCCAAGCAACCGAGGACAGGCTTAGCAAAGGCATACAGCCTATCCTGGATTACTTGAACGAGAACCAAGCCCGATGTGAAAAACAGTCATTAGGCAAGAATAAAAACTTCAGAGATGGAAGGGGAAGATTAAGAAAGGGCCCATGGGGGAGGAGAAGAAAAAGGATGTTGTCATAGTTGGAGCACACACACACACACACACACACACACACACAAAAATAAACAACTCTTATTCAATATTCACGTTATGTTGTCAACATAAGCCGTCACTTTTCCATGAATCATCGCTATTCCATGTCCGTATTTGTGTTAGGTACCACATGGCAGGAGAACGAGTTTCTTCTAAACTGCCTCATCAACTTAACAAACAAAACAAAAAAGACAGTCATCATGAAAGTTTGCCAAATACAATTAGACATGGCATGCCGAGCTTGACACAACACCGACTACAAAACTAGTCCTGGGTGCAGATAGACGGACCAACCTGGTGCGTTGTGCCCTCAATTTCGACTGGGATAATGAAATCAGCGTTATCAATGGGCTGCAAAGAAACACAAGAGAAATGAAGGGCAGATAAATTAATAAAAGTGACAATCATAACACATAACATGGTATATTTATACGAGGGAAAAGCCTCTCAAAATGACTGGTACACAAAGCTCAACACCACACAGAGGATTCAAATAAATACAAAGTTATGGATTACATCAGATTAATTATTTGCAATCAATGACAGTCCAAGAAATGACTTCCTGGGGAGGACTAGCGGTGAGGGGAGCAATTTATCAACAAGTTTGTCAAAACATTGCACATTGGAATGAGCGCATTGTAACTATGGTGTGCTCCCTCCCCCCACCCCCCAACAGGAGGGTAAGTCCATCTTTCGCATACCCCCACCTCCCAACAGGAGGGAGGGTAAGGCCACCTTCAGCGCGCGCACGCACGCTCGCACACTTTGAGACCTGTGAGGACTCCGTTCCACCTTCTGAAACCCACATCTGGAGATAATGAATCAATGGACCCCATACATGCGAGTGCAGACACTCAAGATCATGGAATCTGAAGAGCACCAAAATTGTACCAATGGGATTGATGAAAAAGAACCTTACAGAGATCTTCAAAACCATCCCTGGGAATATTAATACAAACAAACTGCAGTTGGAAGCTATCCAGGGCTTGGTGATGATCCTGAAAAAGGGCCGCGGAACAAAACTTTGAGAGCTCGTCATGTCACAGCTTGGTTCATTAACCATGACCCATTAACCCACCACATCTCCCTTTCCGGAATGGAGGTGGATACTTTGAGACCTGGGAGGGCTCCATTCCATTTATTAAAACCCACCCACATAAAAGATAGCGGCCAACGACACACACATTATCATATTTTGTATGCAGCCTCTGGCTGCTGTTTGCATCGTTGCAGGGAGCGCAGCTGTGCCGCTGATGCAGTGCCCCCATTTACACCATGCAAGTAATCATTTTGCCGACCTCGAAAGGATGACATGCTGAATCAACACACCTGATGTTATTTAACAACCAGACTGGGACTCCAACTCCAGACCCTAAGAACTTAAGGCAGTCACCTGAACTGTGAAGCCAACACCAGGCTTTCGTCACACAGATTACCCCCAACAGACGCAATCTTTAAAACAGCAACAACTACAACTGAAACTGCAATATCAATAATAAAAATCAGGCTAATTCCTCATTCCTGTATTTCAATTACATGCAGGAAGGAACACCCTTCCATAGTTTCATAGTATTCAGCCTTGAAAAGTTTGGCCAAAAACGAAATTGCATACAAACACCTTCATTTATTTATTACATCATTTGCTCATCCCTTCAGTTGGGTGGTGTATAATGCCACCGATCGCTGTCGAGATTGTCATGAAATATATACTTTTAAACTAGAACGGCTCTCCGAAGTCGCTACATCGACAGATACGCCTCCGCCCACATTATTACATCTACGTCATAAGACATACTTGTACCAAGTTTGACTTGGATCCCATCAGCTGTTCTTAAGTTAACGCGTTCCCAAAAACCCACGACAGACGCACCTTCGGACGGACGGACAACCTGAAAACATAATGCCTGCGGCGACTTCGGTGGTGGAGGCATAACCCAGTGTACATACATGAAGGACAAAAAAACATGTGTACTGCTTATCAAAGTGTAGATATAATGCATTGTGGTTATTTACCTGCAACAATTCCAATTCCACTGGGCCCTGGACTGACACCCAAGCCTAAGGTCTGAGGTCTGCCGTCGATGCTGCTTCACAAAATGGTGACGCATGATGTTGATTGTGGAGAGCTGCCCAACTCGTGGGGTACAATGCAAGGATCTGGGGCTCTGAAAAAAAAAACCCCACGTGGTCATTGAACACACACGCGAGTCAGGAGTCAGCCGAGCTGCCCAACTAGTGGGGCGAAGGCAGTCACGAGGTCACTTCCTCCGTGATTAAAAATAAACACACAGGATGTGTGTATCCAGGGTGTTCCAAAAAGACGTGGACAACTTGGGTTGGTAACCTATTTAGTACCACAAAGGATACAATGATACCCTTTGGCTTATATGATACAGAAGCTCGTAAGGATTTCTTTGTTTGCAGATCTAGTGGTTTCATGGAAAAGGAAATGGCGACTCCACAGGAGAAATCTCAGTGCGTCGATGTCTCATCGAGACGAAATCCGACACGCAAGTTCAGCGTAATTTCTGTCCAGGGTATGGAAGGATTCCACCACCGCAGACGAGTATCAGAGAGTGGTACAAGAGGTTTAAGGTGACTGGGAGTTGTCAGAAACAGAAAAGTGCCGGTCGACCAAGTACAAGTGCAGCAGACATTGAATGAATCGCGTGAATAATTTCAACAAATTCACATGACATCAATTTGACATGCATTCAGAGAACTGGGATGACCAAACACCACTGTACACAGGATTTTGCATGAAAGACTGAAGCTTTATGCCGAGAAGATGCAGATTCTGCAGGAACTCAAACCAAATGATGGGCCCAAACACAAGGCATTTGCCTTGGAAATGCTCAGTCGCATAGAGGATGACAAATATTACTTGAAAAAGGTCATGTTCACAGCCAAAGCTTGCTTTCACGTATCGGGGAAGGTCAACCGGTACAACGCAAGGATCTGGGGCTCTGAAAAAACCCCATGTGGTCATTGAACTCATACGCGACAGTCCAAAGGTCAATGTGTGGTGTGGCCATGCCATGTCCTGTGCTGTGCTTTCTACACTGCTCTCCTCTGCACCATGAGCTGCCTCCCTCTCTCCACACACACTGCACACTCCTCTGCACCTCACCAGACAAGCTTTGAGGTGTCTTCCCATACACCTCTTTGGCTTCTGTGTATATACTGCATATAATATATAAATGTATATGTAAACCAATATATATATATATATATATATATATATATATATATATATATATATATATATATATATATGTATATATGTATATATGTTGCGGGCCGGGGTCCGGTGGCGAGAACGACCGCAAGGTGGGGGAAGTTACGTCGTCTCCCACCAGACTCCCGGAATTGTAGGCCGTCGCTCTGGATAATTCCGTGACGCGGCGGGTCGCTTAGCCGTCTGTGGACGCCAATACCTCGACCGCGTAGCGTAGGGTCTTTTTGTCTCGAACTAATTTACCTAATTAACCACGCGGTGTCGTCTACCGGGGAACCACGCCCTCGGTAGGCCTTGCCCGAACCGGGTCACTCTATCAACTACGGTAGAGTTCCAACTACCAACTCCGGATCGGATGCAGCCAAGCGGAACTACCAAGGACGTACTGGCTAGAATGAACAGATTATCAGGGATAAGACCTGGCTAAACTTAGATCCCAACCAAGCTGGACCAATGAAGGAAAAGACGAAAAACGAACTGGGAACATTTCTACAATAATTTATTTACGATAAAGCGAGGAAAGCTATGTGGTACAGGCAACAGGTTTATTGGGGTGTTATGCAGGGGAAGATGAGACAGATGAAGTGTGACAATTTTACAGCAACTTATAAAGCAGACTTGTCGCGGGAATTATACAGGCAAGATTTACAAGGTTCGAATAACTTATACAGTTTCTACTTAATGGACTGTTGCCACACACTCAGGCACACACTCGGACAAAATAAACCCAGTTGAATGGCAAAGGTCTTTTGCAGCCAGGGAGGAAGGGAGTTGAGGTCGCAGTTCTCGGTACCTGAGTTCCGGGGAAAGGAATGCTCCGTGGTGCGGCACCTGTCAATGGTCGTGTGGCTCGGTCCATGGCCGCTCGCATGGAGACCGTATCTGCGAAAGAGCCCAGGTCGAGTAGAGCGGAGCCCGAGGTGGGGATCAGGGTTTCAAGCTCACTCCCAAGACGACTCACTTTCCAGCTCACCAGATGACTCACTTTCCAGCTCACTCTATCAGCACTCAACCAATGAACCCTCCGACTCTCAGCACTCAACCAACGAACCCTCCACTCACTCTCTCAGCCCCCCACGTAATTTATGGATCTCCCTCAGCGGGGAGGGGCATTGGTGAAGCCGACGTCACTGTCCGCCTTGATTGGACGGAGCTTCCAATGGTCCGCCCTTTCTGGGCAGGGTTTCGGCCAGACCGGGAAGCCCACCCACTCCACACATGCGGACTCCCTAAAAAGGAACTACTGAAAGAGGATTTTTCCTTGGACAGCGAGTCGCCGGTTGGGCGAGAAGGCGAACACGCGCTTGTTCAGCCCATGCGAGAGGAAGGTACTGTGGTTCATAATGGAGGGGATATAATGATTTATTAATCGAACTAAAAAAACATCGCAACGCACCCCAGTGTCCCCCCACTACACACAAGGAGGGATTCCATCTGCACATATACTTAATGGAACTAGAACGGGCACTCGGTAGAGCGCATACCTTCGCCGCCGCTACTTTTTTCCGGGCACATTTGAAAAACGTCATTTAAAAACGTCCATGACGTCACAACCATCAGTCTGATGGACGTCAAATTTGGTGTTAGACGTCATTGAGGGCAGTCCAACAAAATGGAATGATAAACACTGAAAAAAAATCGAAAGTTTAAAAATGACGTCATCTTGTGACGTCATTTTGACGCACTTCCAATGACGTCACTACCAATCGCGGACTACCATCCTGAAAGCTCTTATTTCACGGAACATTTTAACGTTGGTTTCATGTCAATAGCTCTATTAGATCTGAAGTTATGCCGACAAGTATATTTTGACCTTGAGTGTGACCTTGATCTTGACCATAGAGTTAATTTGCAAAACCTGTTCATAAATAAGCAGATATTTTGGTACTGATCATAATGCCTGGATTTGGTACAATTTCCTTTACAAATTACATTGATATTTGAATATAAAATATCAGGACATTTTAGCCACAATTGAAAAACGTTATGTTCAAACGTCAATGACGTCATAACGGTCAGTCCGAACGACGTCAAATTTGGTGTGTGACGTCCTTAAGGTAAGTCCTACAAAACGGTATGATCAAAACTGATGAGGTCGAAAATTGAAAATTTACGTCATCTTGTGACGTCATTTTGACGCACTTCTGATGACGTCACGTTAAATCTGACACCACGTACCCGAAAGGTATTTCGTGATGGAACAATATGGCGTTGGTTGCATGTCGATAGCTGTCTTATGAAGGAAGTTATGCTCAACAGTTTGTTTTTGACCTTTTCATGACCTTGACCTTGACCTTTGACCCGATCGCTCCCAAAATCTAATCAAATCGTCCTTGGATAATCACGAATCATCCCACCAAATTTCATGCAATTCGGTTTAATACTTTCGGAGTTATGCGAATAACAAACAAACACACATATTCACAAATAAATAAATACACAACGACCAAAACATAACCTTTCGCAGAATGCGAAGGTAATAACTGACTTCGGGACAACTGTATGTTTGTATGCAGACGGTTCCTAGAACCGTAACAATATATATCCATAAAAAACATATATAATACAATTTAAAAGATTACAAAAAATAAAATACATAAATAAATAAAAAACATCCATATACACCACCGGTCAAAAGTTTTAGAACACCCTCATTTTTCCAGTTTTTACTGAAATTTAAGCAGTTTAATGTTTCAATGTACTCTGCAATTAAAGCATCGAACAAATAAACAATTGCAGATAAAAAGAAATCATGGAATCGTTTTGTTGAACAAAATTTAATCTAAAATTTTCACTCATAAAAGTAGACAACTTTTGCAGATATAACAACCGAACATACTCGTGGCATTCTTTCTACAATGGAAATCAAATATTGTTTGGAAAGTTCTTCCCAACACTGTTGCAGAAGTTCCAACAAATGTGTTGCACTTGTAGGTTGCTTTGCTTTCACCCTTCTGTCCAGTTCATCCCAAACCAGCTCGATGGGGTTTAAGTCTGGAGACTGTGCTGGCCATTCCGTGATTTGAAACCTAACCGTCTTGTTCTTTTCTTCTAAGGTAGATCTGACGGAGCCTGGAGGCATGTTTTGGGTCGTTATCTTGCTGTCAGATGAACCCCTGACCAACTAAGCATAGACCAGAGGGTATTGCATGGAACAGCAAAATGCTGTGATAGCCCTTTTGGTTCAGGGTGCCAGTCACTCTGTGCAAGTCGCCGACTCTGGATCCAGCAAAAGAGCCCCAGATCATCACGCTTCCTCCTCCAAGTTTGACAGTTGGTGTCACACACTGAGGAACCATCCTTTCGCCTACTCGACGGCGTACAAAAACCCTGCATGATGAACCGAAGATTTCAAATTTTGATTCATTGGTCCATAAGACCTTCTTCCAGTTTTCAGTAGTCCAATGGTGGTGCTTCGTGACCCAGGCAAGCCTCTTTTTCTTATTTTGCCATCTTTGCAATGGCTTTCTTACTGCCACTCGACCTGTCAAACCTACAGCTCGGTCTTCTCTTCACAGTTGAAACTGAGACTTCCTTACTTCGACCAGTGTAAAGCCGTGCTTGAAGCTGCTGTCCTGTGAGCCGTCCATCACACAAGCTGTTGACTCTCAGAAACTTGTCTTCTGATTGTGTTGTGGCTTTGGGTCGGCTCGACCTCTTCCTGTCAGAGTTTCCTCCAGTTTCCAAGTGCCTTTTGATGGTGGAGGAAACTCTACTCACTGACACTTTGGCTCTTTGCAATTTCTCTAAAGGAAAGGCCTTCACTTTTAAGGGTTATAATGGTCTGTCTGTCTTCCTTTGTTAATTGTCTTTTTCTCACTATTATGATAGCAATATACTATTTCCTGCAGTGCAATATTATCCAAATAATGCTTCAGATGGTGTAACAACACAGTCTGTTCCAACATGGCTTTATACAGACAGAGGGTTTGTAACTAATCAACAAAAGCTGGGACACCTGCAGGAATTGTTTGCATCAACTTTCAAGGCTTAATTTACTTCCATTGCTGCAGAACAGCTGCAGTTGCTAACCCATTACTTGTACCCTGAAAAGGGCCTTTTTAACAACTCTGAAATTTACATTATTTTTCAGTTTTTGGTAACTTAAACTTCTTTTTTAAACCTCTGGCAGTTTACCGCTTAGCTTTGTACCATTTCAGGTTATTTATTGGACGTGACCTGCTTAAATTTCAGTAAAAACTGGAAAAATGGGGGTGTTCTAAAACTTTTGACCGGTCATGTATGTGGATGTTTTTTATTTATTTTTGTAATATTTTTTTTGTAAACATTAAAATTGTATCATATATGTTTTTTATGGAGATATATATATATATATATATATATATATATATATATATATATATATATATATATATATATATATATATATATATATATATATTGTTGCGGTCTTCGCGCCCGCCGGCGTGCGACGGCCACGTAACTCGAATCGCGGCGCGTCGCCCACCGGACGGACAATCCAGTCGTGACCCTCTCGGACTAACGCCGGGAACCAGTCACGGGTGGACCTTTCGGTCTCACCGCGATCGAGCCAATCAGCCCCCGCGTGGGATAGGGTTGCTCGCCAAATTCGAACTACCTAAGTACCCACGCGGAGGGTAGACCGGGCGATCGCACCTCGCCGCAGGTCGACTTCGGACACGGGCCACTTAAGCGACCCGTTCCGTACTATCAGAATAACCGAGCGGTGTTATCGTCGACCTCGACGGTTCGATTAATTATCGGGCGTACTCAGCCCACTACCAACCCTTTACGTGAAGCAAGATGGGGGTTCAATGGGGAAAAAGACGAAGCGAAGCGGGAAACAGTTCAACAATAAAGCACATTTATTCGCGACGAACGGAAAGCACACAAATACAATTCCACCAAATGCACACAAAAAAGAAAACACAATTCCATTTACACAAAAAGCAAACATAAAAGTGAAAACACAGTGCAGAGCTAATTCCGACTACCGAGCACACGGCAACACTTATACAATTCTACTTCACAGACGGCGCCGACAACACATACCCAAAACCAAGGAAAAGAAATACCCTCAAGAATGAGGTAGGCCTGGGGCCGAGACCTGGTCGGGCCTACCCGTCTGGTGATGAGACGCGGAGCGGCGATGGCCCCGCAACCCGCGGGCCTCGTGGACAGTGCCTGGCAGGGGGTGGGAACGGGGCCCCCTTGGTCGCACTATCTCAGCGCGGGGGGAAACAGGAGGGGGTTGCTGATGCTCGGGGTATAAAGGATCTTTATTATATGCGACGAGCGTCTCCACCTCGGCCAGGTCGCGCTGCCGGCCTCCCAGGGGTGCAGCTCCCTGCACGACGCGAGCACCCCCTCGTCCGCCCTCGCCGCCTCTCCACAGCTCGTCCCCTCCGTTCCGACTTTTAACGCACACGACGAGCAGCTCCACCGCCCGCGAAGTCTTGACTCTCTGTTCCGACTCCTTCGCCTCGTTCCGACCTTTACTACTCCTTTGACTGACGAACACCGTCCTTTTATCCCCCCGTAACTTCGCCTTTGACCCCCTCCCTTTGACCTTTCAACTCGCTCCCCATTGGCCCGAGAAAAAGTGGGCGTGAAGGCTTTTTGATCCACAAATTTGCATATATCGATCGCCCTGGGGGCGGGGCCAATTCGCCCCTCGCTCACCGATTGGACGGCAAAAAGTGGGCGTGTGTCGTTTTCGATCCGTTTTTGAAGCAGAAAATCCGTGGTTTTGTACACGCTGTTCAACGTGCGCCCTACACGAGTCCAGCATCGGTGCCCATGAGTGGCGCGAGATGACGGTGATGCGATGGTGGCGAGTTGTGACGGTAAAGGTCATGGCGGTTGTGGTGAAGCGGTGTTGTGGTTGGTGGTTGATGTTGTGGTGATGGCGATTGGTCCAAAATAAAGATAGTAAAAGAAAAACGGCTATCCTGAAGAGTCGCAGCACGTATAAATGACATGTATTCCCACTAGACAACGGGTTTGGGCCTAACTACACATGCACTTACCGAGATACCTCACCTAAGGGACCTGAATGGTGGTTTGCGAATCTGGTAACCACAACACTATATATGTACAGAAGCTGAAGAGGTGTATGGGAAGATGCCTGAAAGCTTGTCTGGCAAGGGGCAGAGGAGTGTGCAGTGTGTGTGGAGAGAGGGAGGCAGCTCATGGTGCGGGGGAGAGCAGTGCAGAAAGCACAGGACATGGCATGGTTGGAGTTGCTTGCAGCGGAGGTGGAGTTGCTTGCAGCTGGAATTGCTTGCAGGGACGCCTCAGAGAGGAATTTGCCTGGTTGTTCGAGCTGCTGTCATGGAAGCAAGGAACAGAAAGACGTTTTGTGTGTGAGCTGCTTCCCGTCGGCATATCTGGGATGCCAAGGAGGACTTGCTTACTTGTTTTGGACGACTCAGAGACGTGGCGGCGCATCCCATTGCCACTCCACAGCCCACCTTCCCCATTCTTTCCCCCCTCTCTCAGCATATTTGAACCGGCACAACCCCTTTTGACTGTGTGAGGTGAGAGAAGGAGTCGACCCCACACTCCGTACTTTTCTTCTCAGTTCTTTTTCTTCGCCTGGATCGGATTGAATGATGACCATTTGTCTTTTGTGTAAATAAGATTGTATAAGAATACGTGTTCAGGTTAAATTGCTCTTCTGTGCCTTTTGCCTGTAAATACTTGTTTTTAAATGAATGCTTGCTTGTGTGTGTATAATAAAAAGAAAAACTTACTGCAGCTGACGCCAATAGAAGTAAGGTGGGGAATCTTTCAATGATATCTTCTGGGCCAGTCAGGGGCAGTTCCTTTTCAGGGTCTCTGCCAACTTTCTCAAAGATAAGTTTTCCGGTCGTTTTTGTCGTGTTTTTACTGCCATTTTGTTATCTCCATGTTTACTGTGTGTTTCTAGTTCGGTCTTGTGTTAAAACTTGTGCTAATTGGTGAGTACTCGTCATCTTCATCTTGGGTTTCCCCTTCTTCCCATCTGTATGCACGATATGTTTGTTGTATTTCCTCCTTATCACTTTCAGTCCCACCCCCCCTCACTATCCCTCCATTCCTCCCAACTATACCCTCCGTTTCATGTCTTAAATTTTTTTTTTTTTAAGGAAATAAATTAATTAATAAAATAAGAATATTTTTCCCTTCACACCTTTCGCTCCAGCAACCATGTCAATTTCTCCACAGACTCTTCTCTTCCTTCTTCTTTGATTTCCACATTTCCAATCCCAATTTGATCATGAAGTTATTCAACCACTCACCTTCACAATTTTTTTTCTTTACACTCTTCCTTTTTCATTGGCCCCCTCTTCCCTAATCTTCAAAAAAAAAAAAAAAAAAACCCTGTCTCTTGAAATGTTTGGACCCTCTCTCTCTCTGTCATGCTATTCTTCTTCTTCTTCGACTTCTTCAAAAACCAGAATTATTTTCCATTTTTCCTTCATCCCATATCAAAAATTTCCATCTGTGACAACACTTCCTTCCTTCATTCTCTCAATTCTTCTGATGTACTTAAACGAATCTCCGACCTACAAATTTTTTTCATCCCATTTTGCAATGCATGTTCGTCTTCCAATAGAGATATATATATATATATATATATATATATATATATATATATATATATATATATATATATATATATATATATATATATATTTTTCCAACTTCAGTGCAAATTCATCGCACCTCCTTAAATCTCCAGTGGTGGCCAAAAATATTGGCACTCTTGCACTTTTTTCAAATAATGCACCATTTCTTCCAGAAAATTGTTGAAATTAAAAAAAAATATTTTGGTGTCCACATGTGTACTTCTTTCATTTGGAGTGGAACAAAACAAAATGCTGAATAAATTGCTAACTCTGAGCTTATTCCCACACAGAAATCCTAAAATGGCCTGGACAATGTTATTAGCACCTTTCAGAAGTTGGAAGAAATAATTACATTTAAAGCAGGTGATTCTCCTTTACCTTGAAATTGAACTCACTTGCGGTGAGTTGTGGGTGCCTACAATATAAAAATCACTCATTCAACCAGTTTGAATGGAGAAAAGAAGTCATTCTGCTGTTTTTTTGTTATTTCATGTCATTTCTAAATCACTGCTCACCTTCACTCTTTCATTCCTCTTTTTTCTGCCTTTGGAATATATTCCCACACTCTCTTCAATCTCGTTCCTCCATCCAGGCCTTCAAAACAGCTGACACCAAAACAGCTGACTTCAAAACAGACACCAAAAACAAAACAGCTTCCCCCCGTTAATCCACCCCAAGCCTTCTTTCCTTCCTGAAAGTCCGTGTAATGTTCATCTTGTATACCCCGTGTTCCCTGCCCCATCCCTCTCCCTTCCACAGATCTCCGAATGTCTCTGTTCCCCATTGTATTGTCCTTCCCTCTCCCGCCCCTCTTGTCTCATGCCCCCCTTGCTGTGTGCTGTGTGTTAGATCTCATACTAGCCTGGACAATGTATACAAAAAAAAAAGTGTGTATGAGCATGGAGAAAAGAAAGAAAACCAGAGAATTGTCTGAGGAGGTCAAACACAAGATTGTAGCCAAGCATGGACAATCTCAAGGTTACAAGTCCATCTCCAGAGATGTTGATGTTCCTGTCTCCACCGTTTGCAATGTTATCAGGAAGTTTGAGGCCCATGGCACTGTAGCCAACTTCCCTAGACATGTCCATAAGAGAAGACTTCATCGAAGATTGCAGCGAAGGATTGTTCGAATGGTGGAGAAAGCACCTCGATCAACTGCCAAACAGATTCAAGCTGACCTTCAGACACACGGTACGACAGTTTCAACTCGCACCGTCCATCACCAACTCAATGAAAGGGGGTTCTATGGTGGGAGACCCAGGACCCCACTGCTGAGAGACATAAGAAAGCCAGACTGGAGTTTGCCAAAACATACCTGAAGAAGCCAAAATCCTTCTGGAAGACTCCTGTGGACAGATGAGACCAAATTGGAGCTTTTTGGAAAAACACATCGTCTCTGTTTACACAAAACAAAATGAAGTCTTCAAAGAAAAGAACACCTTCCTTACAGTCAAACATGGAGGAGGTTAAGTGATGGTTTGGGGTCGCTGTGCTGCCTCTGGCACTGGGTGCCTTGAATGAGTGCAAGGCATGATGAAATCAGGTTACCAAGGAGGCATTTTGGGGTGCAATGTTCAACCCAGTGTCAGAAATCTGGGTCTCCGTCGAAGGTCATGGGTCTTGCAGCAGGACAATGACCCCAAACACACTTCAAAAAGCACCCAGGATTGATTCAAGACAAAACGCTGGACTGTTCTGAAGTGGCCAGCAATGAGTCCAGATCTAAATCCCATTGAACACCTGTGGGGAGATCTAAAAACAGCAGTTGGGAGTAGGCACCCTTCAAATCTGGGAGAACTGAAGCAGTTTGCCCACGAAGAGTGGGACAAACTGCTAGTGTAGGAGAGATGACAAAATAGACAAAAAGTCAAAAAAAAAAAAAGAGAGGAGTCGGAAGCTCATTCATGGCTATAGGAAGTGCTTGGCTGCAGTTATTTTGTCCAAAGGATGTGCTACCAAATATTAAGTCTCGTGTGTCAATAATTTTGTCAATGCCATTTATTTTTATTTCCTGATTTTAAAGGATTATATTAAGTTCTGAATCAAAAACAAAGGTTCTGTCACATTAACAGTGAAATAAAGAATTGTGGAGACCAAATACTTTTGTCAATTTCAACTTATTTTTAGAGAAAATTGAGTTATTTGAAAAAAGTGCAAGGGTGCCAATATTTTTGCCCATGGCTGAAGCTCCTCCAAACTCTTCCCCTGTGACACCCCATCCTTACTCCTCCCATCTTGCCCCCCATCCTTCCTCCTCTCTTCACTCCTACCCATTGCCCTCTGCTTTAACAATAGCTGCCCCTCTGGTATCCCAAACTGTATGGTTTTCAAATATCCACAGGCTCCGTTCCAACCGAACAAGTATCTCACTCTCTCATTCAGTGCACTCAATATCTCAAACATGCTCTCTCCTCCTCACACACCTCATCCTCTTCCCACCCCCACCCCACCCCAAATCTTGTTCTTGCCCCCCCACCCACTCCCAGCTTTACCATACCTCCACCCAGTCTCATCCTCCCCTCCCTTCTCCTCCACGACCGTGCCTGCTCTCATCGTCTCTGCTCCCTCTCATCCCTCCATCTCAATTCAAGTGCCTCCTCCCTCTTCAAGGCAAACATCACCCTCCTTCCCCCAACCTTTCTCAAAAGCTCCCCCCACACCTTTCACCCTCAATTCTCCCCCCTCACCCTTCTCCCTCAATTGTCTTATCTCACCCTTCTCCCCCAAATCTCCCACCTCACATTCAAATCTCTCCCCTCACCCCTCCCTTTCTAATCTCCCCCATCACAGCTGCATCCCCCTGACTTAAAATTCATCACACCTCCCCATCTTCACAATACTACTATCCAGTCTCATCCTTACCCTCTCCCCACCTCTCCCTTCTCCCTCCTCCATGCTGTGCCTGCTCTCATCGTCTCCCCTCTCCCTCTAACACTTATTCAACCAAGATATTCCAGTTTTATATTTTTAATTTTCGAAAATTTGGAGAATTTGTTTTTCACTTGGAACTTAGTTGTGGGTTACGATGTGCAAATAAAGGTGGAAAAAGTCTGATTTCATGCAATTTAATTCCAGGTTATATGGCAACAAAAGATGAAAATTTTGAAAGGGGGTGTAGACTTTCTATAGGTAGTGTGTGTGTGTGTGTGTGTGTGTGTGTGTGTGTGTGTGTGTGTGTGTGTGTGTGTGTGTGTGTGTGTGTGTGTGTGTGTGTGTGTGTGTGTGTGTGTGTGTGTGTGTGTGTGTGTGTGTGTGTACACGACATGGCCAAAAGTATGGGTCCCTTCTATTTAGTGGATTTGGTTACTTCAGAAACCCCCATTGCTGACAGGTGTATAAAATCAAACACACAGCCATGCAATCTCCATGAACAAACATTGGCGGTAGAATGGGCCGTTCTGAAGAGCTCAGTGACTTTCAACGTGGCACCTTCATTGGATGACACCTTTCCAACAAGTCAGTTCATAAAATTTCTGCCCTGCTAGAGCTGCACCGATCAACTGAAAGTGCTGTTATTGTGAAGTGGAAACGTCTAGGAGCAACAACAGCTCAGCCGCAAAGTGGTCGGCCACACAAGCTCACAGAATGGGACTGCTGAGTGCTGAAGCACGTAGCGTGGAAAAATCATCTGTCGTCAGTTGCAACACTCACTACCGAGTTCCAAACTGACTCTGGAAGCAACGTCAGCACAAGCACTGTTCGTCGACAGCTTCATGAAATGGGTTTCCATGGCCGAGCAGCCGCATACAAGCCGAAGATCACCATGCACAATGCCAAGCGTCAGCTGGAATGGTGTAAAGCTCACCACCATTGGACTCTGGAGCAGTGGAAACACGTTCTCTGGAATGATGAATCACGCTTCACCATCTGGCAATCCGACGGATGAATCTGAGTTTGGTGGATGCCAGGAGAACGCTACCTGCCCGAATGCATAGTGCCAACTGTAAAGTTTGATGGAGGAGGAATAATGGTCTGGGGCTCTTTTTCATGGTTCAGGCTCGGCCCCTTAGTTCCAGTGAAGGGAAATCTTAACACCACAGCATACAATGACATTGAAGATGATTCTGTGCTTCCAACTTTGTGGCAACAGTTTGGGGAAGGCCCTTTCCTGTTTCAGCATGACAACGCCCCCATGCACAAAGCGAGGTCCGTACAGAAATGGTTTGTCGAGATTGGTGTGGAAGAACTTGACTGGCCTGCACAGAGCCCTAACCTCAACTCTAATGAACACCTTTGGGATAAATTGGAATGCCGACTGCAAGCCAGACAGAAATCGCCCAACATCCGTGCCTGACCTCACTCATGTTGTTGTGGCTGAATGGAAGCAAATCCCTGCAGCAATGTTCCAACATCGAGTGGAAAGCCTTCCCAGAAGAGTGGAGGCTGATATAGCAGCAAAGGGGGGGACCAACTCCATATTAATGCCCATGATTTTGAAATGAGATGTTGGACGAACAGGTGTCCACATACTTTTGGCCATGTAGTGTACGTACGTAGGTTTTTATGCATACATGCACGCGTGCACGTATAGCCACATAAGGAGGAGGGGTTAAGCCAACCCCACAGTTATGGTAAACAAGTTGAACTGGCCTGTTTTAAAAGCATCACAAGTGAGCCTGCGGTAGCTGGATGACGTCCAACAAACAAGCACTCTGCCCACACACATCAAGGCCCAGCTTTTCCATGCCATAACCAAGGCAGATGTAAACAAAGGCTGAGCGTGCGTGGCCTGATGTGAACCCGTCAGCTTAAAAAAAACAATATTTTGCCAGCCTCGTTGGGTGAATAATCCGTCAAACCAACAGCATTGTGCAGTGGATTCAGTATACGTACCGAAGAAAACTTCAAAGCCATTTTGATTTAAATGGGAATGCCAGTGGCATTATTATTACCGAAGCAATCCAAATAGTTATTCCCCAAGGGGCGTTAAAGTGGCTGCTCACTGCTTCGTCTTAAAAGTTTGTGATTTGTTTTAGAAGCGGCAAAAAAAAAAAAATCACACAAGAACCGCAACAAAACATAGTTTATCAAGCACCATGCTGAATGTCGACTTTTGGGACTCAAATGAAAACAAGCAAACAAACAAATAAATCAATCAATGCCAAAAAAAGAGAAAACAAGTCCAACAGGTCGGATACGTTTAACCCATTCCGTGCAGTGTGTCGTCCAAGGAACGTGCGGCGTGCATCCTACTTCCCGACTCGATTCTTTTCCGCCCTTTCTCTGAGCTCTTGAACTAGGCCGACCACGATATGAAGACATATTTCGAGAAATGCAAATGCTTATGGTTACAGCACGTGAGCATATTTTAAACGATGAATTTCAATCTCATTATTGTTGATGATTTGAAACAACAACAGCACTCACCCAATTGTTTGGCTCGGTCGTTTCTGATCCTGCAGGACTGTAATGGAGTCATTTTCCTCAACACGGGCAGGCTCACTCGCCCAATCAGAGTAGATGCTATTGATGTGATAAACAGATGCTAACTTTGTAAAAAAAAAACAACGTTTTGTTTTATTTTTGCTTAAAAACTAAAATGCCGTCAATGTAATTTCAGTTTAACTGAGGAATCACAATTATTGAAGTCAAAGGTCAATAGTTGGATGATTTACTGAACTGATCGAAGGAAGTGTCCTTAACCACCTACTATGACAGGATGGTATCAAGTTCGCAATTGGAATCCAGAATGTCACATTTATATATTTTATTTTTAACAGTCTGGTCTTGTCAGCCTCTATTGGGTCGAGAAATCAACTGTTTGTTGCAAGAAATATGTTCGGGATGAAATGATCCATCATCAGAATCAAACAAAGCTGCTTGATTATGCAAATCAGTCACCATTGCACATGATTAAGTAATAATAAAAATAATCTTGGTGGCTGAATGACTGAAAAAGCCATCGACATCACCTCTGCCAACAAAGAAACAAGCATGCCTTATAGTCTTGTATGGTGCAAATCTCACATCCAAGCTGTCTCGCCTGGGTTTGAATCCCGACCCAGCAATAAACTGTCAACCCGGTGTTTCACAGACTAGGTTATTCATTATTGTGTGTGCCGTCCCTTGGATGGACGATAAACTGGGTGCCCTATCTGCCCACATGAGTTGGTGGATGTTAAAGATAACATGTTGTCCTTCGCAAACAGTAGGCAAGCTGTCGCCAGAATCATAAACGAATTCCAAATGTCTGCCCTAAATACTGCTGGGAAGGCAATGGCAAACCACCCAGTATCACCCTTGCTCAGGAAGCTGCTTCGGCGGCACTGACAGAGAGAGCGAGAGAGAGAGAGAAAGAGAGAGAGAGAGCGAGAGCGAGAGCGAGAGCGAGAGCGAGAGCGAGAGCGAGAGCGAGAGCGAGAGCGAGAGCGAGAGCGAGAGAGAGAGAGAGAGAGCGAGAAAGAGAAAAAAAGAGAGAGAGAGAGAGAGAGAGAGAGAGAGAGAGAGAGAGAGAGAGAGAGAGAGAGAGAGAGCGAGAAAGAGAAAAAAAAGAGAGAGAGAGAGAGAGCGAGAAAGAGAAAAAAAAGAGAGAGAGAGAGAGCGAGAAAGAGAAAAAAAAGAGAGAGAGAGCGAGAAAGAGAAAAAAGAGAGAGAGAGAGAGAGAGAGAGAGAGCGAGAAAGAGAAAAAAAAGAGAGAGAGAGCGAGAGAGCGAGAAAGAGAAAAAAGAGAGAGAGAGAGAGAGAGCGAGAAAGAGAAAAAAGAGAGAGAGAGCGAGAGAGAGAGCGAGAGCGAGAGCGAGAGCGAGAGCGAGAGCGAGAGCGAGAGAGAGCGAGAGAGAGAGAGAGAGAGAGAGAGAGAGAGAGAGAGAGAGAGGGAGAGAGAGAGAGAGAGAGAGAGAGATTATCCAAAATTGCTATGTTGTTAGAAAATGGTTAAAGTCTCCATGATGTTAAAAGTCTCCATGATGTAGTTGGACAGGAAAACTGGCATCGGAACTGCTCAAAGGAAAGCGTCCCCACGTAAGTTCACTTTTATATACGGTGGTACCCGAGTCGGTTTGGGGATGGATTACGAAAAGGAAAATATTTCTAAAAAAGGATGGGTGTTCACCTCGTTGCAGTGAATTTGTATGAATTGCCCAATCACCGTCGGTGCCCTCACATGCTTATTGCAAACAAACACACGCCGCTGCATTTTGGCCTCTACCTTGTGGTGGAGGAAAGGAATTTGTCAAGATATACTTTAATCCACGAAAACTCAAACAATGCACTTTACATGGATTGAGATAAAAAATAATGTTCCAAAACACAAAGGACATCACATACGAAACAAACAAAAGCACGTGCAGCGCGCAGACAGTACGAACAGACGTGATAATGGACGAATCCCTTTTGTTTCCGGTACTTTTTATTATTGGTTACTTGCAAAAGTACCTGACGTTGCCAGGCAATGCTGGGTCCTTCCTCTCACCCTTTCCCACCGATCAGAATTTTGCTGATGACTCCACCCTCTGCCATACCATCTGTCATCCCTCAGATCGACAAGCAGCAGCCTTTTCACTCTCTGCAGATCTAGATAAAATCACAACCTGGTCCAACACATGGAGCATGTCCTTCAATCCTGACAAAGCACACACTGTCTCTCCGACAGGACCGTCTGGAACCCCACCGCCCCCGCCCCCAACCCACTCACCCCATCCACTTTCTCAACAATCCTCCTGCAGAAGTCCTTTCATTCAAGATTCTGGGTCTCACTCTCTGCCATGATCTTTCCTGGGAAAGCCACATTTCCAAGCTGGCCTCCAAAGCCAGTCGCAGGACTGGGTATTCTCCGTCGTGCAAAGTCCTTCCTTGGCACACCTGAGCTCCTAACCACATACAAAGTTTTCATCCGCAGCCTGATGGAGTACTGCTCTTCCCTCTGGACTGGTGCTCCCACCTCTCACCTTCCTTGGCTTCATGCTGTGGAAACCAAGGCATTTAGGATCATTGGTATCTCCTGTGATGAGGCTGTCTTTCAGTCTCTCACTCTCTCACCGCAGGCAGGTTGGTGGTCTTTCTGGAGCACCTCTCTCCTCTACAGTCTCCTCTCCGGCCTCACGCCCCCCCCCGCTCTGTCTGAGATAAAGTCTCCATGATGTAGTGCAACAGTAAAACTACATCAGCGTAAGTCTCCCCCCCCCACCCCCCCGACACCCCATATTTCCGCAGTGCGTTCAAGGTCCTCCAGCAACCCCCTTCTGGTAAAACTACCAAAAATCAAGAATCACTGCTCACCTTCACCCTTTCATTCCTTTTTTTCTCCTGCCCTTGGAACAAACTCCCACTCTTCAATCCCACTCTTCCCTCCAGGTCTTCAAAACAGCTGTTCACCACCAGCTCTTTTCTTCCCCCATCCAAAACCACGATTTTTTCAACCCCAGCGAATCCACCCAAACCCACCTCCTTCAAATTCCCTGCTTTCCTTCCTGAAAGTCCCTGTCGTGTAAGGACCTGAAAGTCCCTGTGGTGTCAGGACCTGAAAGTCCCTGTGGTGTCCATCTTGTTTACCCCGTGTATCCCACCCCATCCCTCTCCATTCCACAGATCTCCTCATGTCTCTGTTCCTCACTCTTTTTTCCTTCCCTCTCACACCCATCTTGTCTCCTGCTCCCCTTGTTGTACGTTCTGTGTGTTAGCTCTCATACGAGCCTTGACGGTGCATCCAAAAGAAAAAATAATTAAAAAAAAATCCAGTTTTCATTCATGCACTCCCTTGGAATTCCCTGAGTACACACGTAAAGATTGGGGCCACAGGTTTCATGGTTTTGGAGTTATGGACACACACACACACACACACACACACACACACACACACACACACACACACACACACACACACACACACACACACACACACACACACACACACACACAACTACAAGTGGTGAATGTAAGTGCCAAAATGGAAGCTCGGTGATACATAAAAGGCTGAATTTTAGTTTCACAAGTGTACTTTCAAAATCACGATTGATTAATTTTGTAGGGAAGCGATAAGTCGTGGAAGCAAGTACACCAAAGCAAATTGTAGACAACAGGATAAGTGTGTGTGAGATTGTAACAAGATAATGTTATTCACTTCACCTGTCAGTGGTCTTAATGTTTTGGCTCATCAGTGTACATACACACATACATACATCCATGCATGCATACATACATAGTCGTGTCCAGGGTTCGAATCCCACACTCCTGACAGCTATTCCCGTTCAAGGTCCATGGGGTTTTACCCTTACCTCGACGGATGGCCAATCTTCTCCCTTTGAAGGCCTACAACTGAGACTCGGAGATTAATGTGCGCGTGGGAAGGGGGGGCGCAATGG
The DNA here is from genome assembly GCF_056783735.1 of Eptatretus burgeri. Lineage (NCBI taxonomy): Eukaryota > Metazoa > Chordata > Myxini > Myxiniformes > Myxinidae > Eptatretus > Eptatretus burgeri. The sequence continues at coordinate 135,892,596 of NC_140964.1, forward strand.
TGGAGAGTCGGAGGAGCACGGCACAAGGGCAATGCACCAGGACAGGACAAGGAGGGTTTATACTCGAACCCCACTACCAATACATGGACCCGGCAGCTTCTTAAAAGGAATACATTTCATGAAAACAGACAACTATTTTACAACAGACAATAATTCAAAAGGTAATAATAATAATGAAGTAAATAAATCCTAAAATTGAGGTACCTTTTCGCACAGACTCAAATCCAGACAAAGCAAAAACAAAATAAAAAGAAAACCCTTCCTTTCAACTATTCTTGTACATAGCTTGGCCCAGAGCTGGTCTTTGTGGAACTTGGAATCGAGGCGCGTCTATTCGCACGTGCAGACGCGCACAACAAAATGGCGCCTCGTTGCTTCTCTCGTAGACTCTTCTCGAGCATGCCAGGCAATCTGCGAGCATCACTCCACACCAAGGCTCAGAGACCCAGTGCAACGGCTTCGTGCGTCGATCGTACTCACCGAGCCACCCAAGATCCAAAGGCCAGCGTCTTGCTTCACCATGCGAGCCAAATCGCCTCAACACGAATCCAAGGATCATGCCGTCCTCCTCGGGCATGTGCTCACCCAAAACTCTCGCCTCTCTAAATGCGCAAGCAACCCTTCCTCTTCGATCATGCCGATCAATTCTCCGCCCCTGGGGCTTGGACTGCTTGCAAGAAACCCGGGCAGGCAGGGTTTCTGCTTGCTCGGCGAGCTTCTGATGTCACGCCCATCAATCATCAGCCACGGGGGTGTGACTTCACCCGCCAACACCCTTGGAGGTGGGGCTTCTGCCTGCTCGGCATGTTTGCTTGTTTCTCCTCAAGGTTTCGGTTATAAAGACAAAGGGAAAAGTCACAGGGAGGCAATTACATACTGGGGAACTTACTCTTACTCCCGAGCTAATTAATACTGCACCACCCCCTGTGTGGTGACACGCAACACTTAAGCTCAAAGGTTCCCGACTTTGTTATATCGAGAATCCTCCTCCATGTCCACGGACTAAGCAACTCCATACAATGCTCTATTCCCTATTATATTGCGCCATCTACCCCCACAACCATAACTATATATATATATATATATATATATATATATACACACACACACATGTATATGTTGGCCTGTCTGTTTGTCCTTTTTGCAAGCACAAACCATTTGACATAGAGCAACCAAGAAAAACATTTGACCAAGAGTTTCCAAGAAAGGAGTGCGTCACACATGGGATTTGCAATAACACTGCATTTGACTGTTCCTGTAACATGAACAAGTGTTCAATTTGGCGCATATCCAGATTTTGGTGCATTTTTCCCGAAAATCGGTCCCCGTCATTTTCTGCCACATCAGGTCCCGTCATGTGCGTAATGGTTGTTGCAGTAAGTTAATGTGGCAATGTTTTTTTGCAGTTTTTGAAAATCCCAACAACTTTACCATGCCACCAAAGGAACGGGCAAGTTTGGGCAGATCTTCATCAGCAGCCAGAATTAAAAAAAAATAATCCCAGAAGCAGGAAAGCTCACAAGAAAGACAATCACGCCTTGAAGCTGACCGTGAATGACGTGCAACAACCAGAGCAAGACAAAACCTCCAGCTGTCCGAGAAAGTGTACCAGCTACCAGAGCAACAGAAACATTGCAAGAAAGACAATTTAATTCAACTGGGGAAATTATGTGAAATTTATCCTGGGAAACACCCGGTACCTCATAATATACATGTGTGTATAGTATATATATATATATATATATATATATATATATATGTATGTATATATATACACACACACACACACACAAAATGGTGTGTGTGTGTGTGTGTGTGTGTGTGTGTGTGTGTGTGTGTGTGTCGATTGGTATGCACATATGCGGGTTTAAAAAAAAAAATTGGTATCCACAGAATGTGGAATGGAGTCCTCGATTCATTTTGGTAAGGGGTGACGATTCACAGACCAAGCTGTGAATTTTTCTTCTTCTCAAAGTTTTGTGCTCTCTTCACGATCGTCATGGAGCCCAGGACGGCTTCCAACTGTAGTTAGCGATGGTATTTATTATATCTGTGAGGTTTTTTTGTCACTATTCCCGCAACTCCAACTATCACTGGTTCAACTTTGGCATTCTTCAGCTTCCTGGATCTTTTCACTTCATTCTTGAGGTCTTGGTATTTGGTCATTTTATTGATTTCTGCATCATTTAGTCCAAAATCACTGTTATCAACACCTCAGTTAGCAATGCCTTCTTCTCTTTGTTTTGTACCAAAGTATGATATCTGGTCGCAACGCTTCGTTTTCGATGTTCATGCTCGATGGGATCATTAAGTTGTACGTGAGCGATACTTCCATGTTTTCAGTCCATGCTTTTGGTTAATGTTACCACAAATTTTATGGAACTAGGATATCAAAGTTTTTTCTGATGTGCCAGTGGTTAACTTTACAAACCCTGTTGTGTGTTTGTGTGTACAGCTGTTCTGACACAAGTTTGTTTTTGTTAATTTGTGTTCAGTCATGAAGCATAACACATCACTCTCTTTGCTCATGCCACCTCCACCCCTCACCTTTCTCTTTTTTTTTTTCCTGCTCCCCACCCCCCCCCCCCACTCTCTCTCTATCTGTCTGTCTGTCACCTCCTCGCTCCCCCTCCGAATAAAATGCAGCACTCTCCTCCCACACCTTTCTCTCTCTCTCTCTCTCTCTCTCTCTCTCTCTCTCTCTCTCTCTCTCTCTCTCTCTCTCTCTCTCTCTCTCTCTCGCTGTGTCTGTCTCTCTGTCTGTGTGTGTGTCTCTTTCTCTCTCCCTCTTTCTCCACCCCTCCCCTTTATACCCCTATCAGCGAAGTGACAGGATATATATGTATACAGTCAACCCCCGCTTCATCGCGGTTCACCTGTAGCGCCCCCGATTCATCGCGGGTTTTCCCTTGGAACGTAACTAATTTTTTCTGCGGATTCCCCGGTACATCGCTGTAATAATCTATTAAATATAAATTATTTAAGCAATACATTATAACGCGTGGCGCTCGACCAGTAACACAACGCACGAGACAAAGTTTCGCTTGTGAACTTCGAATATTTTCTACGTTTTTTCTCCAAGCCCCACGATGCCGCCCAAACGCCCTGCACCTTCTAAGGCTTCTGGCAAGGAACCGAAGCGCCAGAGGAAGGTCCTGGGACACTCCAGGAGAAGGTTAAGGTGCTCGATATATGCTTCGGGAAGGAAACGTTTACCGCCGTTGGACGAGCACTGCTCATACCCAGCACCTCAAAACCGACCAGACCAGACGAGTCGATCTCCGGCACCTTAAACCCAATCACTCCCAAACCGACCAGACCAGACTAGTCGATCTCCGGCACCTCAAACCCAATCACTGCTAAACCGACCAGACCAGACGAGTCAATCTCCGGCACCTCAAACCCAATCACTGCCAAACCGACCAGACCAGACGAGTCGATCTCCGGCACCTTAAACCCAATCACTCCCAAACCGACCAGACCAGACTAGTCGATCTCCGGCACCTCAAACCCAATCACTGCTAAACCGACCAGACCAGACGAGTCGATCTCCGGCACCTCAAACCCAATCACTGCCAAACCGACCAGACCAGACGAGTCGATCTCCGGCACCTCAAACCCAATCACTGCCAAACCGACCAGACCAGACGAGTCGATCTCCGGCACCTCAAACCCAATCACTGCCAAACCGACCAGACCAGACGAGTCGATCTCCGGCACCTTAAACCCAATCACTCCCAAACCGACCAGACCAGACGAGTCGATTTTTGGGGGAGGCGTTCATTCATCGCGGATTTTCACTTAGCGCGGGGAGGTTTGGAACATAACCAGCGAGAAACGGGGGATTACTGTATATATATATATATATATATATATATATATATATATATATATATATATATATATATATATATCTTCTTCTTTCGGCTGCTCCCGTTAGGGGTCGCCACTGCGGATCATCCGTATGATCCGCATAGTGATTTGGCACATGTTTTACGCCGGATGCCCTTCCTGACGCAACCCTGGTTGCCTCTTACGACACACAGGGATATGGTACACCTATTTAACCGGGGTATACATCGGTCCAGTACACTGGTACTCATTTCGCCGACCTCGGAAGGATGACAGGCTGAGTCAACCCCCTGGTGTATTAATTCAATGTCCCAACGGGGCTTGAACTCAGGACCTTTTGGATCCCAAGCCGCTGCCCTAACCACTGCGCCAACACACATATATATATATATATATATATATATATATATATATATATATATATATATATATATATATATATATATATATATATATATATATATATATATATATATATATATATATATATATATGTATATATCTCCAGAACGTTCATAGAACACCATACCTCCATGCAGTGTTCAATAATAAAACAATTCCGGAAGTTTACCGCTGTTTACGGAATGGCTTTAAAACCACCATATCTAACACATTACCTTAGTTCTTCATGCCTGTTGTTTGTGTCCTTTATGTTCTTAAAAACAGTAAGTTTCCATTTTGGAATGATTTTCAATTTTGTTTGACTGCCAGGTAGGCACAGTAAAAAGTATTAACACTCCTCTCTGCGCATGTGTGATCGGGATGAATTCTGAGGCAAAGTACTGCTGAACTACAGGTTAGTTTTCAATTCATCTTCCAATATATGTTCAAAATATAACATTCAATTTAAATAAGTTGTTCCTCAATCATAAACTGATGTTTGTGGACGGACGGACGGACACACAAGTTTTCCAATTGCTTAACCCCGCTTGTAACTTTGCGTGCATGGGGTAACGAGTAGCGTTTGGCATTACCATAGAAGCAGTTACAAATATGCTCAACAGTGGTTAGCATATCTTCATCAACAGTGGGTGGAGAATTTTTATCTTGCTAAAACGAAGTTTTTGCAAGATATGTTTGTCAGCTTGTATGTTTTTTTTTTTTTTTTTGTCTGTAATCACGTATAAAAAAATTCTTCAGAGCACAGTTATCATTGGAAATTTTTGTAACTTCGCATATCAGAGGCCTATGGAGGTCCCTTTCAGTGCACAAAATTTTGAAGGTCAAGGTCAAAGGTCAAGGTCACTGTCGCAAATCAGGGGAGTCGACGAAACCCTTATTTTTTGAGTAATTTTGATCGGATCGTCTTCAAACTTCATGGGAATATAGTTCATGGTCTGGCGCTCAGCTGATTAATTTTTGGTGGCGATTGGCCTTGACCTTCATGGTTAGTGCCTCAGGTCAAACATATTTGACCCCAAGGTCAAATTTTCAAGTTTTAGGAACCATATCGTGTCGTCCCTCAAATTGAACACCTCGATGAGTGCTTTCTAGATATGTCAAGCTTGAGACATTATGACGTCATTTGGTGACGTTATGAGGCAAAAGCATATTTTTCATGGTTACTCTGTAGAACGATTCTCATCGGAATCTCTCGTAGGCTCCTCCTCAAGAAGTCGCTCCTGGTGGATAGCAGCTCTGTTCACCTCGGTGTGACCTTAAAGAAGTCACACGTAGTCACCTTTTGACAAGATACGGGTCACCCTGCGGGTGACATTGGTTTATTTCTTTTTTTTTGTCGTCCGCGTTTTTTCAGCCGACGCAGACAGACTTTCCTCATGAAAACGAGTTTTCCATTGCCAGCACTTTTCTCGACTCCCAATTGTGGGAATGTAGGTTCAAATCCCATACATTGTGTCCATTTGGCCACAATCTACCGATGCCTTTGTGACTCACGTAAAAATGCATGACACTCTCCCAATGTCCTAGTCTTGCAAGCAATACATTCACAAGCTTCTCCATGAGTCTCAGCCGCTGAAGAAAATAAAGAAACATCAAATAAACACCTAACTCTTGAATGGAAAGTTGGTGAGTGTAGCGATGGTTTAAGCATGAAAAGGTGCATTAAGGTTCGTGTTTATTGATAGGAAAGGTAAACAAGAGAGCAGCAGGGCGGATTATTGGAGACTGCTCTGATACCGCATCGAGAAGCAATGTGCCACTCCTCACTTCCCCAATGTCATTGCCGGTGTTGTGCCCACAGAGCTGGCTGAGGCCAAAGTCTCGCAGCTAATGACGCGCTCTTAGAGCAGTGACCCTTCAAGGAGGATTTAAAATAAAAATGCAGATCTATCAACGGACTAATCTTGGCGTTCCCACAACTTAATCTTGTTCAACTGGTTGGGAAATTGTGTGCTTGAAACAGAAGTGCGGATTTGTGGCTGAGAACAACCACGGCGGAGCGGCTACAGTTAATGGGGCCTCGCTCTTTTCTGTTACTCAATTCCTTTCGGTCGAGGCCGAAGTGGTAACCAACGGCCAAATCATTTTATGCTCGAGCCGTGACCGTGTCATCGGCACAACGATAGTCAATGAAACTGTTTAACAAACTGTGTTGGGGTTGAGGAACCAGCTCTATGAGCTTGCCTTGTACTGCACATCTGTCACCTGCAGGTTTCATTTACAAGTAAATGCAATTGTTTGATTATACATTGACATTTTCTCCTGAAACTAATTATTGGTGAGCATTATGCTTTTTCGGTACTCAAGAAGGTTTTACTCTTCAATGAAAACTGACACGTATTCAAATCTATGGGATCTATCACATGGCACTGGAAGAAGCTAAAGCAGTGCAATGACACTGTCGAACAAATGTATACGCATGCCATACATACATTGTGCATGTACGACGGAACACATGCAGATTTTCACTCTATTAATTACTCCTGAAAAGATATCACTTTTCCTTGACATTCACTCTCACCACTTACATCAGAGGATTCGGAAGTTGAAAGATGGTGGCCTAGACAACTCCGTTAATCAACACAAAACCTGCTCTTCAATGCAGAATTCTGCACCATGAGAAACTGTGCAAAACTATTTGAACAACTTCCTGTCGAGCCTTGTTTATTTATATCAGCTTAAAATACATGAACAATATCAAACTCTACAAACTTGGCTGCTGATGAAAGACTGGGTTTCCATTTTTGCCATTTTATTTTGCTCCTTGACTGCAAACAAATTGCCTGTTGGTAATCTAAAATGAAAGCATATCAAACAAACAAACAAACACATGAGGCAGACGTCAGGATTGATCGGCACAAAAACCAGAAACGAGATCGATTCTTTCATTGAAAGCTAAGAATGTACGTCATTTCGTGCCAACACATCTCCAAAGCACGATGAAAGTGATCTGGGCACGAGCGCAGAGAAGCAAAACGCACAAGTATGGGTAACGAATGAGTACGCAGTCCCTCGGGCCTATCAGCAGCACCCGTATGCCTGCCTGCCTGCAAACCCTTTATGCTGTCTGTGTCAAAAACAAACATGTTGGTTGCAGCAGACAACATTATCATGAAGGCGCACGCTTCCTGCCAGAAGATTCCTTTTTTGGCTAAATAATAAGCAATTTATGTTTTTAACAAACATTGAAACTTGGGTTTCGGAAAATGCAACCGAAGTAAAACATTCATTATCAAACCGGGGTCAAGCAGGTGGTCAAAAGGAAAAACAAAACCCATATAGTTTCATTCCTGGCGAGCGTTGAGAGCAAATGACAACCCGAAATTTGAATTCCTTGATACAAAAGCAGAAGCACATTGTAAAAATACAGAACATACACACACATACATACATACATACATACATATATATTAAGCCTTTTATTGTGGCGCTGGTTGAAAAAGCTAAAAAAAAAAGGGAGGTTATATCCCATTTATCAACAGCAAAGAAAAAGAAAGCATTTGAGAGCGATTGAGGTAGCAGTCTGTTGCCCATACACTGCCCAGTTTTGTGTGATTTTGTTTTGTCCACGTGTGTTCAATGTTTTGCATGATTGGGAACAATATATGTATACTAGCGATACCCGTGCACATGCACGGGATAGCAGTACGACATAGCTGGTAGCAGACGACAGACCATACACGGGGAATAACAAAAATACGCATTGTGCAAAATGCAAGTGGTACTATGGAATGCCAAGACTTCCCAAACATTGTCGGCATGTCTGCCAAGTGCCACAGCAGTTTCATCGGGATCGTGTGACGGCGAGCCGAGTTTTTAGTGTGCAAGCTTGGTATTATATATATATATATATATATATATATATATATATATATATATATATATATATATATATATATATATATATGCACGAGGTCTGTCTAAAAAGTAATGGGACTGACCACAGAAATTTTATTCCAAAAAATATATTGAAATCACAGCTCGTCCCCTTCAAAATAGATTTCCTCCAGTCCTTGGGGAATAGGAAAAAATCACAAGGAGCCAAGTCTGCCGAATACAGGGGTTGCTCCAGAGTTGGTACGTTCCTCTCCGCCAGAAAATGTCGGATGCTCAGGGCACTGTGAGCAGGGGCGTTGTCATGGTGGAGCACCAGGTGTTGTTCTCCCACAGATCCTTCCTCTTGTCCCGGACTGCTCTCATGAGGCACCGGAGGATCTCCTTGAACACGTATTGATTCACTGTTTGGCCCTGTGGTAGAAACTCGAAGTGGACGATGCCCTTGATGTCAAAAAACGTGATGAGCATCACTTTGACCTTTGACTTCAACATCCTTGCTTTCTTTGGTCTTGGTGATGACAGACTTTTCCACTGATGACTCTACCGTTTGGTCTAAGGATCGTGTTCGAATATCCATGATTCATCGCCAGTAATGACTCTCCCGAGCAGGTCTGGATCGTCCTCGAGGCGCTTGATAATGTGTGACAGACAGTGACTCTTTGCTGTTTCTGGTCCTCGGACAACAGCTTGGGGACCATCTTTGTGCACACCTTGGGCATTTTGAGATTTTCATCGATGATGCTCCAGACAGTGTCCTTGTTGATGCAAAGTTCCTCAACAATTATCCGGACCATGAGTTGACGATCTGCGCGCACCATCTGCTTCACACGCTCGATATTGTCCGCTGTTCGCTCGTTGAAGATCTTCCAGACCGTGGATCGTCTTCAATCTCCTCCCGTCCCTCTTTGAACCTCTTGTGCCATTCAAACGCACGTGTTCGTGACATCGTTTCTTCCCCGTAGACTTGCTGCAGCATTGCGAAGGATTCGGAAGGTGTTTTGTGAAGCTTGTCAAGAAACTTCAGATTGGCTCTCAACTCACGACTCATAGTGCGACAACTCAGACTAGACAACATGTAAAAAATCACACAATGAGCGCAGTCAACCATCACTATTCATATATATTGCTGGAATGTTGCGAAAGACTGTGATGCAACCCGTTCATTAAAATTATGTAAGTGGAACACACAGCAGGCTCAGTCCCGTTACTTTTTAGACGGACCTCGTACATATATATATATATATATATATATATATATATATATATATATATATATATATATATATATATATATATATATATATATATATATATACATACATACATACATACATACATATATATATATATATATATATATATATATATATACATATATACATACATACATACATATATATATATATATATATATACATATATACATATATATACATACATACATACATATATATACATACATACATACATATATACATATATATACATACATACATACATATATACATATATATATATATATATATATATATATATCATAATTTTTCCACAGGTGTTTACCTGCTGCAACCCTTACTCAAAGAAAAGCCGGTTACACTGTGGAGAACGTTTGGCCATTTCAAACAGCAAACAAGAAGGATGAAATTAAATGTAAACTTTACGCAAGTGTTTTGAGAATGAAGTCGTTTTTAAAAGTGACCTCCACACATGAAGCGATCAATCTGTAATGTTATAAATTATTAGTTTATTCTTCCTTTTCTAAAGTAATTTTTAAATCCAAAGGTGAATAAAAATGCATGATGTGCATCCAGTGAAATGCACAAATCAAAATCACTTCACCCCCTCACCTGAACCACTCAATGCATCAGCCTCACCCATACCCGATCACCAGCAACCATGAACAAGTCCCTGCTCTTGGTTCGTGCAAGTACCAGACAATTTCACTCAATTCTGCTGAGACTTTGCTCAAGACTTCGGATTCACTTCAATCCAAGTGTCCATGATGGGAGTCACGTGAGAAAACAACAAACTTGTCTCGTTTAAATGTCATCCCAGACAACTCAGTATCTGTAACATCCACTGGCAAGTCGAAGACTTGCAGGTGAACATCCCTTCCGAAGGAAGACACTTCTTGATGCCAAGGACAAGTCAGACGGTCTATAGTTGGGTGAAGCTCACACTTTAAAGGTGAAAGGTGAGCGCACGGCCTCTGCTCCGTCCTGTCGGACGTTCCACTCGAGGAGTGATGTGGTAATCGCCCACAATAAACAAGAGCCCTTTCCGTCGCAATGGGTGTTTCTCACAATATCCAAACAATGTACACCACCCCTCACCCCACCCCTCGAGTCGGAGTGATGGACTCATACAGCTGTCCACAGCTTGACTTTCAAAATAATAAGAACAAGAAGCAAAATTTATTCCACTGATAAAACAAAGGGAACTGAAAACATGACGTCAACGCATTTCCAATTTGCCTGGAAAGCGCGTCGTGCGATCTGCGCCACTGTACATTCGCTTCATTGGGAAACGTCAAATCGGGCGAGAATGATCGCCCGCGATTTGAGAGGACCTCAGGTATGGCCGGCTTCACTCGCCTTTCACCATGTAAGTAGGGAAAGTGAGGAGAGAGAGAGAGGGGGGAGGGTGTGGGAGTAGGCAGGAGGGGTCGAGGGAAGGTGAGGGTGGATTCCAAAACAATTCGGGTCAGGTCATATTTTAGGGGAGGCCTGGAAGCGGGAGCAGGTTGTTTGTTTTTGTTTGGCCTAATTCAGTAAGTGAAAAGCATCTTTACATCAAACGTATTTCCCAGGCAAACAAGGACAACCATTTTTGAGAGGAGCCTTTGGAAGTGTCCGCAACAAATTGAAGAGAAATCCATCAAGTTACATTTACTGCTCAACAACGCTTTTTCTGGTGTGACGACGATGTGAGCTGAAAACTTTTACAATGACCAGATGTGATCTTTCCTTTTCAGTTGTTTACCTTTCAGACGCTAGTTTAAGACTGGTTACGGTGACCACAAAAGAAAAACACTTCTTCCAGGGTTCATAAAACCAGTGCTGGCACCAAAAAAAACATATTGCATGGGTAGGGTGGTAAAGTGATTCTGTTCAAAGTACAATGAATGCTTCGTGAGAACTAATGTACTCTATTATAACAAGGCAATAACTAGCAGTACAATACCTTATCACGATCGTGATGCTTTTGTTGTTGATAACCAAAAGGAAAGATAATCTTTGAGATGTAAATTAGACGGTGCAGCTTCATACCTGTAGTGCTGTGTCATTATGATGACAGGTTGTTTGTCCCCAATGTGTATGTATAGCTCATGGAGGAGGCTTGTGTTGGAGTCGTGTGAACAACACGGCTACGGGACACGTTGAATACATCCGAATGGGACTCGAACACGGTCGCGCAGCACCACCAAGTTTGTTTGTTTTGTTTGGCCTTGTCGGGTCATTTGGTGTACGAGGCTGCCCGGGCGGTTCCATTTCCTCCGGTTACAATCCCGGATACGTCGCCACTGCGCCTCAGGATACTCGACTGATAGAACAGGAATTTGTAAGTTGTTCAGGATGCCGGCGATAACTCGCCTCATCTTCACGAAGCACACCATGGGATATTTGATGTCCACTAATTAATACCGGCAGATGACACGTCGGTTTTAACGTCTATTCGAGAGACGGCACACACACACATTGATGAATCACCTTGCCTGTGAAACACCGGGATGACAACATATAGCTTGGTCAGAATTCGAACCCAGGCTAAACAGCTTAGAGTCCAGAGTGTGCGTATCTCTAAACCATCCTGTCCATCCCTCACCACAAGGTAAGTGGTGAGAATGCAACATTCAAGAGGCCACAATACCTTGAGATTATATATATATATATATATATATATATATATATATATATATATATATATATATATATATATATATATATATATATATATATATATTGTTTTTCTAGCCATAAATGCATTGTTGTTGCAAGCAAGGAGGAGGGAAGCAGGGGCGGGGTTCAGTGGGAAGAGACAACAGGGAGGCAGGAGTTCCATGAAGTTCAACAACATGGGGCAGAAGACTTACTTGCTTTGTCCCAAGACGAAAAGTAAATATTACAACTGTCAAAAAAAAAAGTGTACATCAAGGTGAGACAACACACACTTGTGAGGAAATGAGTGAAGATGTGTGCAATTTAAACACACACACACACACACACACACACACACACACACACACACACACACACACACACACACACACACACACACACACACATACACACACACACACACACACACACACACGTCCTTGTGCAGAACCTTTGATGTATACACTACACAAACAAACTATAATGGTGCATGAAGGTATCATTGATAAGTTTTTCACTCGACGTAGTTAGATTTTACACTTCAACCTAACCACCATCTTTACTAATACAGTGCATCATTCAATCCAATTTTCCAGCTTCTTGAAAACATTCTGGAGTTGCCGCCGAATGAGTTCATGAATTGTGTTTGTGACCGTAGTCCGAAGTTCATCCAAACAATGTGGTTTTGATGAGGGAAGAACAGTTTTACATCGCCCATAAAATGCAGTCCTGTGGATGGGGACAGGTTAGGCGAACGTTTAGGCCACGTCTGCTGATCCACTTGGCTGGGAAGACGTCATTAGAGAACCATCGCACACTTGAAGCATCGTAGCAGGGACCTTAGTCTTGCTGGTATAAGATAATACATAGTTGATTTTTCGTCATTGCTTGGGAACCAAAGAAATTTTAAAACACATTCACCAATGACTGCTGTTTCTTCCAAAAAATAAAAAAAAAATAAAAAGGACCAATGATGCGTGACTTCACGACGGAACAGCAGACATTCATCTTTGGTCAGTCCCTTTAATGTCACCAGACGTCCAAGGGTTCTTCTGTCCCCAAAAATGCGGCAATTGTGGTGGATGACGTGACCACTGATCATGTAGAAGTTGCCTCATCAGAAAATGTCAACTGCTCAAGAAACTCGAGGTAATTGTGGATTTACAACAACAATAACAACAAGAAAAACATGTACATTAATGAATAAAACCTGATGAAATATATTTTCAGATGCCATCAACAGTTTGTTTCTACCATCAAAGTTATAAAAGTTCAAAGATGCACAAGGACTTCGTGGAGACAGAGTGTGTGTGTGTGTGTGTGTGTGTGTGTGTGTGTGTGTGTGTGTGTGTGTGTGTGTGTGTGTGTGTGTGTGTGTGTGTGTGTGTGTGTGTGTGTGTGTGTGTGTGTGTGTGTGTAAATTTAAACCTAGGTGGGAGCTTATGCTCCCCGCTGACAAGGGCCAACAAGCCCGCCACGCATGCCCGTGGATGTTTCCTCTTGTGGACTGGTCTATAAAATTGAGAATCAAATTCTCTTCCAGGGATTGGCTGCAGCACATTCCTACAGAGATGTAGGTAGGGGTCTGTCGTTCTGCCGAGCTCATGCCTCAGAGGGGGAGCCAATGCAACTGTTCAGGCAGAAGAGCCTTTTTAAATTTAAATTGTTACTGCCCCCCCCCCCCCAGAACTGTTCTGTGCATCACAGGCAGGTCAATGTGTGGCAGACATTTCCTGTTGGTTGGGATACATGGAGCAATAGTTGGTGTGGCACTTGCTTCCTGGTACCCATGGCAGTTATGGGGACTGATCACGAGAGATTTGTATACATACATACATACATACATATATATGTATATGTATTTCTTGGTTCCCTTGCTCAGTACGCTGAGCATTTTTCATACGAGGTTACCTGCCATACTAAAGCCTGGTGTTGACTTAACGGTTAAGGTGGCTGGCTTAAGAAGCAGGGTCTTGAGTTTGAACCCCCATCTTTCTGTTGAAATAACACCAGGTGGGTTGACAGCCTGTCATCCTTTGGATGTCGGCAAAATGAGTACCAGCTTCCTGGTAACAGGGGAACTGCATCAGCGGCACAGAAATGCAACCAGCAACTACAGGCTGCATACGAGTCAACAACAACCACCTGCTACACTTCAGATTACCTGGCAGCCATAAATCGCCGTAATGTTGACATTCAACACACCGAACAGATGTACAGAAAAGAGATGAGAGGTGGGGGGTGGGCGTGTGTGGCGAGGTGGAGAATCTTTCCCAAACTGAATCGGTAATCTTAATCAGTAATTATAACAACATTCACCACAGGGAAGCAACAACTACAACTCTGACATGAAGCCATGAAACCTGTTCAAAACTCCGAACGTGCCCTCCTGCCGAACCAGCATTCCAACAGCATTCCGCTCAACCGACGAACGTGGAGCCGCCATCCGCGGCTCCACGTCCCATGTACAGAAACAAGCAAAGACCACAAGCCTGGGTGTGCAGTTCACATGATGAAAAAATGAAGAAAAAAAAAAAAGAAAAGAACAAGATTTAAGTTGTTCAAACACGATCATCGGATTTCCCACCTTGAAGGAACTGTGGACCAAGGTCTCGTCCAGATCTATCACCACACACTTTCTACCTTCATCGATGTCGTTCCTCTCAGGAAGCAGAGGTTCCTCGGGGTGCTAAAAGGGTTACATCCAGAACAAACATCAACTCAACAATTCCACGAGGCATCATCATCATCATCATCATCATCATCATCATCATCATCATCATCATCATCATCATCGTGACAGGATTTTAGAGCAGTCTAGTTTGGGTTCGATTCCTGACCCGACTTTAAACTGTCGCTTTCGTGCTTCGCGGGGACCGAGTGCATCAGGTAGCAGACATATTCAAGATCCCGCCGTGTTTTTCAACGAGGACTCGGTGAATTGGGGCAACCTGAGCAAATTCCAAAATACCTGCCACCTTCACTCGATCATCAGGTTCGTGAAAGACTTGGGCAACAAAAAAGGACCAAAAAAAGAAAACCTCTCCCGGCCGACCCGACCAGGTGAGAATAATCGGGGCGGTCAAGGTCGTAGTAGTGGACCGCTACCCCAGTTTTGCACGCCGCTCTTCAGCGCAACACCATAATTATGTACATATGTAATAAATTGAAAGGGTCCACAGACTCCACGGGACCATGCTGATGTTAAGGAGTGGTGGCACAATCCTGCACGACCTCAAACAAGGAAAACGAGGACGTTTGGCCCATCGGTGCCGTGTTGCACTCCAGAGTGAATTTTTTTTTTTTTTTTGCTCCATCTTTATCGATGTTTTTTTTTTTTTATCGACGGGGGCGACGCAATCTGACTGCGTGTTCGTGTGTGGGATAAAGAGATCCGGGACAAGAAGGCTTCACGTCGAACAAGGTGTTGCGCTGAAAGAGCTCCGATCGAAGAGGGCCAAATGGACGCGCAAACACGCAACGCCACCTCACAACGAGCGCACACGGGGGACGGGTCATTGGTGAGGAAGACCGGCTCATTAAAAAAAAATGGTGAGGTGTTTGCACAAAGTCCAAGTCACCGTGTGTGGAGTTCCGTTTTCCTCCGTCTTCCTGGGAACGTCGACCGTGCTGACGATCGTCGGCGGCTGTTCCACGGCGTAGCTGCGAAAGCAACTGAAGAACGAGCCCAGCAGCCCCTTCTTGCTGCGGCTCTTCTTCCCCACGGCATTGCTCTGAGAACCTGAAAGGCCCATTCGGACGGATTCAACCGATTCGCAAACAAGACGCCTCGAACACGGGACATGTAAACACGGCATCACGTTAACCCATCGTCCGCCCTGCGCGAACCACCGCCGACCAATGAGAGCGAAGCGGGCGTGAACTTCCGCCGACCAATGAGAGCGAAGCGGGCGTGAACTACCGCCGACCAATGAGAGCGAAGCGGGCGTGAACTTCCGCCGACCAATGAGAGCGAAGCGGGCGTGAACTACCGCCGACCAATGAGAGCGAAGCGGGCGTGAACTTCCGCCGACCAATGAGAGCGAAGCGGGCGTGAACTACCGCCGACCAATGAGGGTGCACGCGCGCGCTCGCTCTGACGTCACCAACGGCCGTTTCCTGCAAAACAGGTCGGTTTGGACTGGAAAGGGAATTTCGAAAATTCGCGACGACGTCCCTGCTGACAGCCTTCGGGACGTTGGGCGAAGCGTGAAAAAGGCCGTTTTCATGCGTTAATGAACACGTGTGTGTGCTCGAGCACACACACAAAACGTGTCATGACGTCACCCGACTGTCGGCGTTCCTCATAGTGGTTAAAAACAAACAACAACAACAACAACAACAACAACAAGGTCGCCAAGACGTGCTTCCCGCGCTACACGGTGAGCACGCGACGCACGCACGAGGGTGTTCGGAGCGGGTAAACATGGGGGAGGGGTCGGTGGGGTCAAAGTTCAGAAAATATCTCACAATGGGTCTACATCATAGAGGGGGGGCAGGGGGGCGGGGGTCCCCCTTGGACATAACACAGTGTCTGTCTATAAATAGACCTTCTGGCACACTCTTCCAGTTTACAGTGATTTCTGTTACTTGACAGGCAAAGGGGGTCTCCCCCCACCCCCCCCATAAAATAAAAATCATCCTTTACGGCAATGGTCGACAATACTGTAAAAACCCTCAGATCTATCAGGGCCGAGCCGAATCTCCGCCCTCTCATCCCTTAGACCACCTCGTCGTCCTGCCGCCCGCCCGCTCTCTCTCTCTCTCTCTCTCTCTCTCACACACTCTCTCTCTCTCACCCGCGTCCTTGCGACTCGGTGATCTCTCCTCTTCCCTCACTTGAGTTATAACGGACGCCGTCACGTCCATGGGAGAGGAAAATGCGAAGAAGGAAACGAATGAAGAGATAAGGAACGAGTTAAGGGTGGGAGGGGGAAGGGCAGTGGGGAGATCGAGGAGGGCAGGCAGGGTGGCGAGCTTGGAGACTCAGGCTGGGGGTGACGGGGCGAGCTGGCAGCGAGCCCCTCCCCCCGCCACTGCAAGCCCCTCCCCCGTCACAGCAAGCCCCTCCCCCGTCACAGCAATCGGCTCCCCTCAATCTGTTTGCCCCTCCCCGACTCTCTTCTCGCTCTCGATCTTTTGCTTCCTCTGTTTATTTGTTTATTTCTTCGTCTCTCGCTGTTTTTGACGCATTTTTATCTCCAGATGGATTTTGTGCGCAGAGTGACAGCATTCCTCCTCGCGCTGCACACGACGACCGCTCTTGAGAATGAGCACCTGGTGATGCTGCACCTCCAAGGGCCCCCTTGACACGGCTTCAGACAATCGGGGCCGCCTAGAAAAGGCCCGGAATCGTCTATTGGTCGTCGCCATGGAGACGAGGACGAATTGGAATGCGCGGAGCGCGCGATTTGAACGGAGGTGGTTGCGTCGCTCAGAATAAACAGCTAATAACCTTTCAATCAACCCACAGCCTGCAGACTCCGACTTGTCCGACTTGTCCGACTTGTCCTTCATAAAAAAAAAAATCTTCAATTGTGATTGGTTTATCCTGCCAGTGGAAGAGGTGCGGCACACGGTTGGCTCGTGACACAGGGCGGTCGTGCTGAAGGTGTGGGAGGGGTGTTTAAACTGAGCTGGAGAACCATGAAGGAAGCAACAGAGAGCTGGAGCCAGCTCGCCTGCTGTGGTGGACATCACAGAGGAGGATGTGCAGAGGGCACGGAAGAGGATGAAGATCAGGGAAGAGCGCCGGGCATTGATGCGGTGTGCACAGAGATGATAACTGCGGTTGAAGGAGTCGGAGTCAGTTGGACGAAGAGGCTGTTGAACATACGCATGAGAGAGGGTTCGATTCTGGAGGAGTGGAGGACAGGGTTAATTGTGCCGATGTGGAAAGGGAAAGGAGATGTTCAAGATCCGGGTCAGGAGGATTGCGGGAGTGAAGAGGTTGGATGGAAGGAGGATGGGTGAACTGAGGGAGTTAGATTGGTGTGCAGATGAGCATGACGGGGAGAGTGGTGAAATGCCGGCTCAGATCGGCTGGACAACTTGGTGTGGATGGAGGAAGAGAGAATAGCAAAGAGAGCAGTAGGTTGAGGGAGCAAAGTAGGAGGAAAAGAGGTCGGCCATGGTTGAGATGGGAAGATTGTCCTCAGCCAACTCTCTCCACTCTCCAACCACCCCTTACCTTCCGGATATCTCTCCTCACACAGATGGAGGTGGAGGAGTATCGTGGTCCAGGACATGCACAGCAAGGCAGGCAGAAGCTCGGTGCCATCGCAGGAGAAGAACAACTGCCAATGCAAAGTTATATGCGATGAATGCGAATACATGTATGGTTCTGGTGGTGGGTTTACAGGTGAGGACGTCCAGGTGCATCACGAAGGTTGCAGGTTCAAAACCAACTGAAAGTGGTGGAACTGCACCGCAGATTTGGATTCGAAGCCACTTTAAGTCAAGCCAGTTGCACAGGGACTCACCAGTCACCACGATCCCATCTGATCATCAACACGAACCCATACTGGAATTTTTTTTCCCATCAAGGAAAATTATAAACTGCCATCCTGGTGTTTCACAGGCAGGGCGAGACATCAGTATGTGTGCGCCACCCCTCGGATGGACGTTAAACTGGACCTCCTGTCTGCCGACAAGGTGTCCTTCGTGAAGAGCAGACGAGTTATCACCGGCATCCTGAACAAATTGCAAATTGCTGCACTTACCTGCAAGGGGCACTGCGTTAGCAGCACAGCCATGCTCCCAGCGAAGATGCAAGCAGCAGCCACAGGCTGCATCCAAAATGGGTGAATGAATGAATGAACCTGCAATTTGCAGAAGCAAACCGATCATCGATCACCTTGTCAATTGACCCCAGACGAGGGTGATGTAAATGCATCAATAATTGTTCAAGAAGTGAAAATGACCTGTATGTAAACAAGCTCATCACCATTTCCCACTCAAACTCAATCAAAAAGCAATAATAAATCGAATACACAAAGAAGAAAGTTTGTTGCTTGCGAAAATCGAATATTTTTCAAACATGTTGGTTGGTCGTACGTGTTATTGGGTCGCCGAAATAGGTGACCCTTATTGTCAATAATTCTGTCTGTTTGTTTGTTTGGATGTTTGTTCGTTTGTCATCAGCATAATTGGTAGTAAACGTGGGCGGATTTTGACCAAACTCGGGTGGTAGGTACATCTTATGACCGAGTGCTTTGGAAATTGTGATGATTGCTGGGGATGCTTTGGTTCCCCAGCAACAACCGAAAAACCTTTAAAACCGGTACCGTTCACGCGAAATCAATTCCGAAAGCCATTATCTCACGTAGGATTATGAAATTTGGCACGAATGAGCTACAGGTGATGCTCTATCAAATATATTCTGGTTTTTGTGACATATGGAATACTTTACCCGCAGCGCCCCCTGCAATTAGGGTATGCGCGAAAATTGGCGAAAATTGAAGGTCCCCTCGCGACCAGGTGAGTGCGTCGATACGAATGAAACTTTGCAGGTTCATGGTACTCAATGAGTACTGCAACTTTGCCTCAGGACAGATTGACCGATTTCGCCTAGGTCAGGGGTCAAAGGTCAATTAGTGCAAAAATCGATAATATGCGACAGCTGGAGGTGCCTTCGCGCCAAATGCTACTCCTCCTAGGGTTATGGTCGGATGGTCATGAAAATTCACACTAATCGTCTGGAATACATTGTGCACAAACGATCGAGCCGGATTTTCGATTTCGATCTTTGTTCACCCACAGCGCCTCCTCGAACTTTGGGGATTTCCGATTTCAAACCGCATTTTCGGAACTTTTCATTCAAATTGATACCGAGTAGTTATCAGCAGATGGAACTGGATGAGATTTGATACGCATAATCTTAAGGTGATTCTCTATCCGCTATATGACATCCATTTTGCTCTATATCTTATAGTTTCCATGCTCGGCGACCCATCGCCGCCTACCGGCTTGTCTGTCTGTTTGTCTGTCTGTCGCCGACATGTCACAATTTTAAACCGATCTTCACGAAACTTCACCACATGGTAGGGTTTGTCAGAAGCAAGAAGCCTATTGTTTTTGAGGTCAAAAGGTCAACATGGGCCAAAGGTCAAAAACTTTGTCCAATTTCTAAAATCCTCAATTTTCATTCCGATTGACTTGAAATTTGAACAGGATTTGCATATCAGGTCATTGAATTCAACCACCAATTCGTTTTAAGGTTATCATCGGTCAAAAGGTCAACACAGGCCGTAAGGTCAACCCAAAATAGGCCAATTTTTTAAATTGTTTCTAAAATCGTCAATTTTCATCCGATTGACTTGAAATTTGAACAGGATTTACAAATCGGGTCACTGAATTCAACCACCTGTTATTTTTTAATGTTAAATTTGTTTTATGGATTTCACAAGTATCGTGCTTTGCACGACATATTTCTTGTTTATTACTTGTGAAAATGGAAGATTTTTTTCAAGTATATTGGTTGGTCGCTTGCATTATTCTGTCCAAAAGAGGAAGGATTTGATGTTGGAAGCCATGATGGATTCCATAACCTTGCTGATAATCGGGAGAAGGCTGATTGGTCTGTAGTTGCAGGGATCTGTTTTTTTATGCAGAGCGGTAATGTTTGCCGATTTCAAAGCAGATGGCCGATGACATTGAGCAAATGAGAGGGTGAATAGAACATAGAGAGGGTGAGTAAGAGCAGCAGAGCTGGTTTTTAGGACACGTGGGCTGATGTCGTCTGGACCGGTTGCAGAATCTGAGTCCAGGTTTGACAGCAAGCTCTCCATCTTGACAGGAGAAAAGGACACAGAGTCCAGAAACAGCTGGGTGCGACTGGGTAAGGTGGGGACAGAAAGTGATGGGTTTGGGGCACAAGATTTAGAAGCAAACATGAAGTTTAGGCATTCAGGCTTTTCACGTGCCGTGTCAGCTGTGTGGCCATTTGAGGTAAGGGAGGGGATGGAGGGGGAACATGCACCAGAAACAGACTAAACTCGATGTCACCAGGATTTGGAGGAGGAAGACAGGTTTGAGATTTCTGACTTGAGATGAGAAAGATGTTTTCTGGCTCTTCTCAGGGTCGACACACACTTATTATGAGGTTTGTGGAAGGAACTAAGATTACCCTCTGGAGGACTTGCCTTCCATGAGGCGAATGCAAGTTATTTCAGGACAACTGCCTCACCACAAGCTTCAGTGAACCATGGGCAGGAGGAAGGGTAGAACAACTGAAAACGAGATGGGATCGATCTGTGCATGAGAGAGAGAGAGAGCAAGATTCTATGAAAGATTCCCAGGATGAGTTGATGTTGGAGAAAGTAGAGATAGGAGACCAGTCAAGAAGCTTGACGGTTGCTTGAAGACCCTGCCAGTTGGCCTGATTGAAGTGTCAGACTCACCGGCGCTGTGGTGGTTCTCCAATAACAGCCAGTGAGATGTCTACTTTGACAAGCATGTGATCAGATGAACTGATTGGAACAGAAGAAGAACAGCAGACGTTTTCTGGGAAATTGATAAAAATGAAATCCAGAAGAGATGGAGCACCATTGGTTGAGAACCGGGTTGGGAAGTTGACCGATTGAGTCAGTCCTAATGAGTCGCAGAAGTCTTTTGCTGAAGTGCCATGGCAGGTGAGAGAGGTACCCACACCTAGCCAACTGGCGTGATGATAATTGAAGTTACCACGTGAGAGAGAGATATATATATATATATATATATATATATATATATATATATATATATATATATATATATATATATATATATATATATATATATATATATATATATATATATATATATATATATATATATATATATATATATATATATATATATATATATATATATATATATATACCTGGTGTTGGCGCAGTGGTTAGGGCAGCGGCTTGGGATCCAAAAGGTCCTGAGTTCAAGCCCCGTTGGGCCACTGAATTAATACACCAGGGGGTTGACTCAGCCTGTCATCCTTCCGAGGTCGGCGAAATGAGTACCAGTATACTGGGCCGGTGTATACCCCGGTTAAAATAGGTGTACCATATCCCTGTGTCGTAAGAGGCGACCAGGGTTGCGTCAGGAAGGGCATCCGGCGTAAAACATGTGCCAAATCACCAGCGGATCATATGGATGATCCGCTGTGGCGACCCCTAACGGGAGCAGCCGAAAGAAGAAGAAGATATATATATATATATATATATATATATATATATATATATATATATATATATATATATATATATATATATATATATATATATATATATATATATATATATATATATATATATATATATATATATATATATATATATATATATATAGGATGAGAGGATAGAAGTTGGTCCATGTTTTCGGAGAGCGAGATATAAATGGAGTCATCACTGTTTGGTGGATGGTGCAGTACACATATAAACATGAGGTGGGAGTGGAGGGGAAGCCGTAGCCAGAGGTATTCCTGGGGGTGTGGGAGAGAGAGGGCAGTGCATGGAGAGTGGGGAATAGAGTCTTTGATGAAGAGAGCAACACCTCCACCAGGACGAGGTTCAGGTCTGTCATACCGGCGGAGGGAGAACCAGAGAGAGATACTCGGGAGTCAGAGACGTCTTGAAGGAGGAAAGTTTCTGTTAGGCAGATTATGTCTGGTTTGTCTGAGGAAACCTGCATAGAGAGTCAGGTTAGGCAGGTTAATCAGTCAGGTTAGAGTGAAGGGAGGAGGTTTTGGGTGCAGGGGAGGGGAGGGGGGAAGGTAGGATGAGGGAGGGAGGTGGAGTTAGTAAGAGTTGTTGACAGTTGATAACAGATTGTGGAAGAGCTGGGGGAGAGGGTCGGATGGGGAGGAGGACAAAGAGCTAGGTGGTGAAGGGATGAGTAGCAGTGGGGAGTAATAAGAGAGGGAGCAAAGGGAAGTGGGAGATTGGAGGAGTTGGAGGAATGAGCTGGAAGAGAGAGGTTGAGGGAAGTTGAAGCCTTGTAAGAGCCTTGTTTTTTGGGGTTTTTTTTGAAGATTAGGGAAGAGGGGGGAAGAGTAAAGGAGAAGTTTGAAGAAAAGGTCGTGAAGGTGTGTGGTGAATACCTTCAAATCAGAGTGGGATTTGCGGGGGAGAGTGGAGAGAAGGAAGAAGAAGGACGGTACAAGAAGGTACAACACGTGTAATGAAAGTTGTGGTTAAGTGTGTAGTTTTAGAGAGGAGAGCAAATACCTATTTTGGGGGTTTCAACCCCCCCCCCATCCGCCCCGCAAAGACCCCTTAATGAGTAGATTTTTGTGAAGTCGATACAGTTATCAGTCAGGTCAGGCCAGATTAGATCTGTGACCTGCTACAGGTACCATGTAAACCTGTACTAACCTGTTCCATGGTCGGGTTGTCGGTGATGAAACCGTCTCCCCCACCAGGTTTTTTTGGTGAGGAGGGTGTTTGGATATGGACACCCCGCAGGATTAAAAACAAAACCTGTCAAATGGCAGAGGAGCTCCTTGTGAGCTAACGGCCATCCATATCTAGTGCCCAACTGTGTCTGCGGACGTCCTCCTGCAGTTGGGTTACTTCTTATGAGGAGGTTGGTGGCAGGATTTGCACTCCGGCTACCGTGAAAACCCTTCTTTCCGCAAAACACAAAAATGCAAAGAAATCTGCAAACCCACTCCGTGGGAGTACCTCCTGTGCAGCTTCCCTTCGCAGGGCAGCTCACCGGATGACGGGATTGGGGCAAAGCCTTCGGGACCCCCAATCTTTGATGATAGGAGGGAAACCACGGGGTAACATTCCCGGGTCAGATTGCGGGAGAGTGTGTCGGAGTGGTGCTGAGGTGTCGTCCACCAGACGGCGGTCTCCTTGGGTTAACCTGAGGCGGTCCCTTTGGGTGGGTGCCTGGAATGTCCTATCCCGAAGAGAGGATGATCACCTCTCTCTGTTATCATCTGAGCTCAAGCGTTTGGACATCGGTATTGCAGCACTCTCTGAGGTTCGGAGACCGGATTGCGGCGAGATCATGGTGGGTGGTTGCACCTATTATTGGTCTGGTCGCTCTGATGGTTACCATGCCCAAGGAGTTGCTGTAGCTGTGTCCAATCAGCTGACTCCAATGATAATTGAGGTCACACCAGTCAATGAGCATATGATGAGAGGAAGGATTTGTCACTTCTTGGGTGAAATTTCCCTAGTCTGTGTTTATGCTCTGACTGAGGCGAGTGATCTCACCATGAAGGACACATTCTTCGCCACACTCGAGTCTGTGGTTGATCAGTGCCCCAGACGAGATACACTTCTAGTCTTGGGGGATTTCAATGTATCGACTGGAACTGATAGGGACGGTTATGAGGTGTGTGTTGGTCCCCATGGGTCAGGAACTATGAACCAGAATGGCACTAAGTTCCTTGACTTTGCAAGAAGTCATGGACTTAGGGTGGCCGGTTCATGGTTTCAGCGCCCACAAGCTCATCGCTGGACTTGGTATTCCAACGCTGGCGGTGTGACAAAAGAGATTGACCATGTTCTCATTGATAGTCCTTGGAGGATGATCCAGAACTGCAAGGTCTACCGGAGTGCTCAGTAACTCAATACTGACCACAGGCTTGTTGTAGCAACTCTGAAGTTACACCTTAAAACCAGGAGAATGATAGCATCCCAGCCTAGGCTGGATGTTGGCAAGCTCAACGATGAGAGGTTAGCTGAGGAGTTTGCAAACAAGCTGAGTAGAGATTTGGGGGGTCTGTGTGCTTTGGGAGGTCCTGAGGAGTTGTGGAGTGCCTTCAAGACCACCGTCCTTGATGTTGCCGGTGGTTGTCTTGTCTCTGAAGGGACACTGGATACCATTGACCAGAGTCGCAGGGCCAGGCTGAATGGCAGAGCTGAGCTGTTCAGGGAGCTGAGGCGTAAAACTGTACGTGCGCTAAGGGTGGACAAGGAGGCCTATGTGCGAGGAATCTGTGAGGGGGTAGAGCATCACCTGTGGACAGGAGATTTTCGTCCTGATTACAGGGGAATTTGCACATTGCGTTCATCCAAGCCCATCCCTTGGAGCACTGCAGTTAGAACAGAGGGTGGTGGGCTCTTGACAGAGGAGTCTGAAGTGAAAGCCCGCTGGGCCAGTTACTTTGAGCGGTTGTATCAGGCTGATCCACCAGCTGTTGAGTTGGACGTCAAGGGTGTTACAATCCCTATTGCTGACCCTCCAATCAACTGTGGTCCACCTTTGCTTGTGGAAACACAGGCTGCGGTGAACCGGTTGAAATGGGGTAAAGCTCCAGGGATCTGTGGCATCCATGCAGAACTTCTCAAGGCTGGTGGAAATGCTGCACTCGTGTCATTGCAGGCAGTTTTGTGCTCTGCCTGGAACACAGACATCATCCCATCTGACTGGAAGAGGGGCCTTGTTGTCCCTCTCTGGAAAGGGAAGGGTGATCGCCAAGACTGCAACAACTACTGAGGGGTGACGCTGCTCTCAGTGCCGGGCAAGGTCTTTGCTCAGATAATTCTTGATTGGGTTCGCCACCATCTCCTTGAGCACCAGCGTCCAGAGCAGTCAGGCTTTACACCAAAAGAGGTCAACGATTGACCGTATCCTTGCTCTTCGTGTCCTCACCGAACGCAGACGAGAGTTTCGGCAGGGGCTGCTTGCAGCTTATGTTGATCTCTGTAAAGCGTTCAATTCAGTGAATCGGGATGTCCTCTGGAGGATTCTTGGTCTTCGTGGGGTGCCACCAAAACTGATCGATCTGATGTCTGAACTCTACTCTGGTACTGAGAGTGCTGTGAAGTGTGGTGGTACCGCCTCTGACTTATTTCCAGTTGTTACTGGAGTTCGTCAGGGGTGTGTACTACCCCCCACACTTTTCAGCACTTGTATGGACTGGATTCTAGGTCGGATGTCGGAGAGATCAAGCTGCGGGTGCATCGTTCGGGAATGTCAAGATCCAAGTCCTGACTTGAACCCAATTGAACATTTATGGCGAGACGTAAAGATTGCAGTCCATCGACGATCCCCATCAAACTTGGCAGAACTAGAGGAAGAATGGGCAAAGGTTTCACCATCTCACTCTACAAAGCTTGTGGAGACCAACCCAGAAATACTTATAGCAGTCATTGCTGGAAAAGGTGATTCCACCAAGTGCTGACCTCGGGTTGAATACTTTTACAACCAGTGACTTTTGATTTGAACAAGTGTTTTTTTTTTTTTTACAGTTATTCCTGACAGGTAACCTCTTTCAACTCTAACAGTGTTCAGTTTGATGTCTTCAGTTATGAATGAAAAAGTTCCTTTGGAAAAATTGTTTCTGCATTAATCATAATTCATCTAAATATGGCATTATTGATATGGGTTGAATACCTTCGCAGGCCACTCTAAGCCATCTTTAGTGACAAAAAGTTAAATTTAACACTTGGGAGCACAGTCAGCATCGACATAGCCAAGATCGTTGCAATGTATCACGTGGTATTGGTGTATTATGTTGCGAAGGCAGGAATAGAGATGCTCGTTCCTGAATGCAGTCGTGAACCTCAACTTTTTTCTGTATTAACGGAAACATTTGGACGTTTTCTGGTTTCAGGGTGGTGAGACGACGATGAATGGCACACCGCAAGGCCGATCAGAGATGAAGACACGTAAACTGTCTCGATGATGGCAGAGTACTCGGAACACACACTTTTTTTTTTCCAGATCACATCTTGTACTGATGGAAAGATGACGAACCAAGTCGTTTTCCATTTCCTTGTACACATGGCTCTGACACAGGGGCTTCCCATATCTGGTGGTCTCGGAATAGCTACATCAGTGTGAGAGATTGATTGCTGTATATCCTTCTCACCGGCATCATGCGCAGAGCACGAGGACTTATAAATACACTTCGGAATTTGTGTCTGCCTTGGAAAGTGCACTGAAAACTCGACGGACGAATCAATGTGAAATTTGCCGATGTGAGCACGTCCAGTCATTATAGCTATTATCTGTATACAGTGGCCTGGAGAGGTATTCACACCATACACCAATTAATGCCATATTTAGATGAATTATGATTAATGAAGAAACAATTTTTCCAAAGGAACTTTTACATTCATAACTGAAGAGATCAAACTGAACACTTATTGTTGAAGGAGGTTACCTGTTAGGAATACCTGTAAAAAAACAAAAAAAAACATGCACAAATCAAAATTCACTGGTTGTAAAAGTTTTCAACCTCTGAGGTCAGTACTTGGTGGAAGCACCTTTTACAGCAATGACAGCTACAAGTATTTTTGAGTCGGTCTCGACCAGCTTTGTACAGTGAGACGGTGAAATCTTTGTGCATTCATCACGTGGAAACTGCTCGAGTTCCGCCAAGTTTGATGGGGATCGTCGATGGACTGCAATCTTCATGTCTCGCCATCAATGTTCAATTGGGTTCAAGTCAGGACTTTGACCGGGCAACTCAAGAACATTTATTTTCTTCTTATTGAGCCCCTCCAGTGTGGCTTTATCTTTGTGATTCAGATCATTGTCCTGCTGAAATGTGAATCTCCTCCCCAGTTTCAGATTCATGGCTGAGTCGAGCAGGTTTTCATCAAGGATTCTCCTGTACTTTACACCGTCCATTGTCCCTTCCATCCTGACGGGCTTGCCAGTCCCTGCTGATGAAAAGCAGCCCTGTAATATGATGCTACCACCACTATGCTTAACAGTTAGGATGGTGTTGACTGGGCGATGTGCAGTGTTGGGCATGCCCGAGACATAACGCTTTGAATTGAGACAAAGACGTTAAATTTTTGTCTCGTCTGACGCCAAACCTTTCTCCACATGTCTGCAGTATCATTAAGATACTGTTTCACAAACTCCATATGAGCTATTACATGTGTCTTTTTCACTTATGGCTTCTTTATTACCACCTGTCCACAGAGATCAACTTTGTGAAGGGAACGGTCTCTCGTTGATTGATGAACACTGATCCCCCATCTCAGACAGAGAGCCTTGCAGATCTTTTAAAGTCATTGTTGGATTTACAGTGACATCCCGAACCAGTTTCCTGCTTGTCCGGCTGCTGAGTTTGAATGGGCGACCTGATCTGGGTAGAGTCTGGGTGGTATGATACGTCTTACACTTCTTAATGATGGATTTCACCGTACTCAAAGGGTTAATGAGTGGCTTTGAAATCTTCTTTTAACCCTCTCCTGAACGGTACTTCTCCACCACTTTTTGTCTGACTTGTTTGGAAAGCTCCTTGGTCTTCATGTTTACCTTGTTGGTTGACCGAGTGAGTTGCACCTTAAAATGCCTTAGATCAGTCTGGGAGCTTAATCTTTCATTTGAACCACTGTTTACATGCAGGTGGAACCGATTTTGTAACCTTTCAAAACACATTTTGTAACACATTTTGTAACCTTTCAAACAAACAATTTGCTCCTGAGGTGATTGAGGGTTAATTAAGCAAAATGTTTGAATACAGTTGTCACTGAGATTCATCTGATTTTCTCTGTTAATCGAACGTAATCACCTCAGGAAATAAAAAGTTATTTTTATTTATTTATATTATTATTAATAAATCATTTGTCGACTTCCAACCTGTCCGTTTGTCCTTTCCTTCCATTGGTCTAGCATTGTCCGATCCTAGATAGATTGGGAGGTAATTAGCACATATTTGACCAAAAATAGTCGGCACGCACCAGCGGTTAAAATGCTCGGCCGCCCTAATTAAGATCTAATCGAGATAAGATTGGTGCTTTGCCGAGGGTGCGCTCCCCGCTCAGGTAACCACGTGACCTCGAGTTAAACGGCATAATTAGACGGTGGACACTGGAACTCGTGGTTAACTGGGTGGCGTTGGTGGTTCCAAAACAACCCACCGTACCACAACGCTAATTGTGAGCGGCGGCCCCACGTCCGGCTCTTCCGAGGACAACTGGGGATTAATCCCCCTGAGTGACAAGCTGGTGTCTCGGTACCCGTGACCATAGCAATATAGATGTATATATATATATATATATATATATATATATATATATATATATATATATATATATATATATATATATATATATATATATACATACATGATCCCTGTGTCGTAAGAGGCGACCAGGGTTGCGTCAGGAAGGGCATCCGGTGTAAAACATGTGCCAAATCACTATGCGGATCATATGGATGATCCGCTGTGGCGACCCCTAACAGGAGCAGCCGAAAGAAGAAGAAGATATATATATATATATATATATATATATATATATATATATATATATATATATACATACATACATACATACATACATACATACATACATACATACATACATACATACTGTTACGGTTGTGGAAATTCGCATTACACCATGAAGGGCCCG
The DNA here is from genome assembly GCF_056783735.1 of Eptatretus burgeri. Taxonomy (NCBI): domain Eukaryota; kingdom Metazoa; phylum Chordata; class Myxini; order Myxiniformes; family Myxinidae; genus Eptatretus; species Eptatretus burgeri. The sequence goes on from NC_140964.1 coordinate 135,921,877, forward strand.
TAGGTGAGATATCTCTAAGTACATGTGTAGTTAGCCCAAACCCGTTGTATAGAGGGAATTTATGCGATTCATCCGGGCTGCGATCCTTTGAGTTAGGTGTTTTTCTGTTCTATCTTTATTTTGAACCAACCACGTCTCAACCGCCATCACACAACAACCACGCCACCGCAACCATCTTCGCTCCCACATCATCGCATCACCGCCATTCCCAAACGGCACCATAACCATCAAACCACCACCGAAAACCCTCCACCACCTTCACCTCTCTCCTTCTACGGCCATTCCCGCACCACCTGTGAACACTGAACGTCGGGCTGTCTCGGGCCCGTTCGGCGATTGGTGCCGAACGCACTGAGCCGCGAGCGCAAAGAGCAGCCTTTCCGAGGGAAAATTTGGATCAAAAACGATACACGCCCACTTTTCCTCCGTCCAATTAGCGAGCGCAGGGCGGCTTGGCCCCGCCTCCAGGCGCGTGTGTGTGAAGTCGATATATGCAAATTCTTGGATCAGGGGAGATTCACGCCCCGTTTCCTACAACCAATGGGGGAGCGTGGCTCCGCCCCCGAGGTCATTCTGATCCGAATATTTGCATATTAGCTGCTCCTCCCAGCCTCGAAGAAGAAGGCGACCGCAGGGCGAATGAGTTGAGTTGGGTTCTGGAGTCGGCTGGGGAGAGTTTGGAAAAGCAGAGTCAAGTCAGTCGGTGGAGTCGCGAGGAGAGTGCGGAACTGAAGAGGGTCGGCTGAGGAGAGTGTGGAACGGGAAGAGTTGCAGAGAGAGTGGGGCGAGTGAGAGCAGTGGAACTGCAGGCAAGGGAGCTCGGGTCCGAGGCCAGAAGGTCGGCGGTCGGCGACGAGGTCGCGGTGTGGGATCGCTCGTCACGGGACCCAAGCCAGCCAGCCATTCTCCTCCCCCAGGACATCAACAATTACCCCTTTCCCCCGCGCTGAGATAGTGCAAAAGGGAGCCCCATCCCCACTCCAAACGTCGTGCCAACGAAACCCGCCAAGGAGCACGGAGTCGGGGCACAGCCGCACGGCCACATTTGCGGCTCGCCCGCCAACGCGTCACGAGGATGCGGGTCGGACCCCCCCCCCCCGGTCTCGCGGACCTGGCCGCTCCTCCAGGTCACGCGCACATTTGGCCTACAGGCCTGTCTGCCCCCTTGTCTATGAGGGTGGCTTCTTTTCTTTGCTTTTGTGTAAATGTGTGTTGGCGCCGTCTGTAAAGTAAAGCTGTATCAGTGTTGCCGTGTGTGCGCGTAGTCAGTATTAACTCTGCGTCGTTGTTGTTTTTTATTGTTTTGGTTGCTATATGTGCATTTTGACTGTATGGCTGTAGATACGTGCTTTCCGTGTGCCGGGAAATAAATGTGCATTGTGTGAACTGTTTTCCCGTTTCGCTTCGTCTTTTCCGAATTGAATCTCCATCCTGCTTCACGTAAAGGGTTCGTAGTGGGTGCAAAACGCCCGGTAAATAATCTGAACCGTCGAGGTCGACAACAACACCGCTCGGTTATCCCGATAGTACGGAATGGGCCGCCCAAGCGGCTCGTGTCCGGAGTCGACCTGCGGCGAGGTACGATCGCCCGGTTTACCATCCGCGTGGGTACTTAGGTAGGTGGAGTTTGGCGGACAGCCCTATCCTACACGGGTGGTCGATTGGCACAATTGTGGTGAGGTCGAAAGGCCCACCCGCGACTGGCTCCGGGCGATAGTTCCCGGAGGGTCACGACTGAATTGTCTGTCCGGTGGCCGACGTGCCGCGATCCGAGTTACGTGGCCGTCCGCACGCCGGCGGGCGCGAATTCGCAACAATACATACATAGTTATGGTTGTGGGGGTAGATGGAAGAATTTAATAGGAAGTTTAGCATTGTGTAGAGTTGTTTGGTCCGTGGAGAAATAGAAAGCATCTCGATGTGAATAAGTAGGGAATCTGTGTGCTTAAATGTTACGTGTCTCCACACGAGGGGTGGCACAGTGTTAATTAGCCTCGGGAGTTAGAATAAGTTCCCCAGGATGTGATTGCCCTCTGTGATTTTCCCTATGTTGTTGTCATATTTCAAGCCAGGCAATAAAGGTGGAAAATGCATCCGTAAATCCACAAGAAACGGTGAGGAAGCCCCACTTTCCCGGGTTATGGGGCAAGAAGGCCACGCCCCGGAGAGGATATAGAGCGGGAAAGAGAAGGAGCACACAAGAGAGGTGGTGGATCTGAAGAGACAGATCGGTGTGATCGAGGTCGAGGGCGGATAGGCTTGCGCACATGTGGATTGTGGAAGGTTTCCGTCTCGATGGAACGGGAGATCGGCAGAGCGCATACACGAGGTCGGTGTGAGGAGCATTTTTGAACAAACTGTATTCATGTGATAGTGGGTTCGTGTGAATACCTCCTGTGAATCCATGCCATTCCCAGTACTCCTCCGCCCGTCCACCATTGCCCTCCGCCATGCCCTTCGAGCACGTGTTGAAATCTCTGTCAATCAATGTGTTCGCCTCCTAGTAACGAACCGCTCGGCCACCCGGGGGCTGTCGGTGTTTACCTGGGCCGGCCATCCTCGCGACTATAGTGTGTGTATATATATATATATATATATATATATATATATATATACATACACTACATGCGTAGCCGTTTCCATAGACTCCTCCACCCTCATTAACTGGAGACTTCATAGAACACGATACCCCGCGCAGTGTTACTTCAATCCTCATACAAATAATGATTTTTTTAACGATCGTTTAGAAAAAAAATCCAAAACTTTATGGCTATTGAGGTGGTCCTGAAGCAGTCCTCAACAGTACTCTTATTAATTATTCACCACCACATTGAACCTTTATTTTAAATTTAAATTGAAGTGCAGTCCCGCAAAACTGGGGTTTTGAAGTATTCTGACAGACAATTTGCGCATTACAGTTTTCAAGTATATACTTCAACTTAAAGAAAATAAAGATTGAAAAAGTCTTACAAATAAATTGCTTCTGTCCAAGCACTGACTTGTGTTCCGTGACCAGGCAGCTAGCTCGGCCAAGCCAGCCATTCCTTATCAACGGTTTCGGATGGAAGCATCGCTGACTTGAGTGCCGAAGCCACTCGGCGAGCGCTCCACAAGAAACTTGGGGACTGAACACACCCCTGCAAAACTGGAGGTTCTTGGAAGTATGATGTATGCGATTTGTGTTCTTCAGTGTTCAAATATATAATTAAACTTGAATCAAGGTTTAAAGAAGTTTAAAGGTCTTCGCCGAACAAAATTATATGTTTTTCCTGCCATTTTACCCAGCTCTATTTTCTATTACCCAGCGTACTTCTAACACGTTACATTGTTTATTCATGCCTGTTATTTATGTCCTTTGTAACACCCTTAGAAACAGAAAGTTTCCTGTTTGGAATGATTTAAAATTTTGTTTGATTGTCAGGCAGACATAATCAAAATATTATCTTGCTCCCCTCTGCGCATGTGCAGTTGGGATTCATTTGAAGTCAAAGTACGTTTAAACGATGGACTTGTCTTCTTATTCATGTTCTGGTTTGTGTTCAAAATGTAACATTCAATTTAAATACATTGTTCGTCGATCACAAACTCGCGATCATACAACTGGTTAGACGGACAGATGGACCGACGGACGGACAGACATGAACCAATTGCTTAACCATGATTTTCGCTCTGTGTGCGTGGAGTAATTATTAATTCTTCTTCTTATTATTATTTTAGTAGTGCGTGCCCGTACGTGCAAAAAAAAAAAAGAAAAAAAAAGAAGAAGAATCGTGACGTCATAGCACCGTGTATTGTCATTGGTTTGGTAAATAAATGGCCAAAACTTGGCAACCACTTGTCCGATTAATATCAAACCTTGAAAAGGCACATACTCAGGGCCCCAGCAATATACCTGGCAAGTTTCAATTAGATCGGACCAGTGGTTGTCGAGAAACAGCGGTCGCAGACACACAGACACACAGAGATTGCTGGAATTATAGATAGATTATTATTATGTACTTGTTTGTCATTCTGCTAATTTGTTTGCTTCGCAATGTTAGCACACTGTTTGTTTGTTCTTCCTGAGAATGGTTGTATTTTTTGAATTGTGGGGGGAAAAAAACCTTAAAACTTCAACCATTTACAAAGACACGGAAGGAGCATTTAAACAAAAACAAGCTCAAATGAGCTAAGATCCTCGTGCTCTTAATGATGACGTCATAAAAACCAATATGACGTCATTGTTATGTATCAGGTTTGCGATAAATTACAATTAATCTGTGCTAATGCCCGGCTTGATTCCCGCAAGCAAAATTCAAACAGCTTGCCTCGTTTCGGAGATAATGGTATAGGCGATTTTCATTAGCGGCGATATAATGACGTCAACTTTTTTTTCTCGGAAGAATTTCCAAAATCGGAGATGGTTACTGTCTGCGTGTGGGCTTTCTGCATATACATGGCAAGTTTCACGAAGATCCGATGAAAACTCTGGGTTGTGAAACAAAAAATGTCAAAAAATAGGAATGACGTCATAAAAATTGATATGACGTCATCGTGATGTTTCATCTCTGCTTATGCCCTGTTCGATTCCCGCAAACAGAATTCAAAGAGCTTGCCGAGTTTCGGAGATAATTTTTTCGGCGATTTCCATGAGCGGAGATATTTTGACGTCATAACTTTTTTTTCTCGGAGGAATTTTCAAAATCGTTGATGGTTACTGTCTGCGCAGGGTATTTTTTACATATATGTGCCAAGTTTCAGGAAGTTTCGATGAAAACTGTAGGCAACAACAACGTGAGTAAGACAGAGATCCTCCACGAGGATCTAATAACAACAACAACCAAAGCCACCACAACAACAAGTACATGTTAAAAAAGATCCTTGGAGAGGGGAAGGCGCCCTTATGACAGGGAAAAGGCGCCTTTTTTGTCATGAGAAAGTGATCTTTTCATGTTTTTTTGGGGGGGGGGGGTGGTTTCCTCCAGACCCCCGATCCCCAGGAAAAGAAACCTTAAAATACTTCCAGGAAACCTGCTCACATAAAATGCATGCAAGTGTACAAGATCAACGCCTACATAATCAAACTGATTGAGAAAGCAATACCTTCTTCTGTATGACAGCTTTGTTGTGGGTAACTATCATTTTGTTGGGGCACGACTATGCCGCTGATGCTGTGCCCCGACACCGGTACACTGGTACTCATTTCATCGACCTCAGAAGGATGACAGGCTGAGGCAACCCCATGTGATGTTAATCCAGCGGTGAACGTGGCTTGAACTCAGGACCCTAAGATTCCAAGCCAGCCAGCCAAACCAACGAGCCCACACCAGGCTTTTTCTGGAATACCACATTGATGTTACAGCATTCGGAAGGAAGATCAAAATACCAGATGTGAAGATATGACGTGGGACCTTCCAAGGAGATATCCTTTTGCCCTTCCTGTTTTGTCTGGCCCTGGACCCACCGAGAAACCTCACCAATGAGCAAAGACAGATACATCCAAACTTCCAATAAGAGAGCGTCCAAAGAGTCAAAAAGGTGACACATGTACAACGTGTGGATGATCTAAAACTCTTTGCACCAAATGACAAAAAATTGGAAGAACAACAGAAATTGTTGAAACGGTACTCTGACGACATTCAAATGGAATTTGGTCTTCAAGGTAAATGGTAAATCAACAAAAACTGACAAGATAAAAATATACAACAATGCAGGAGCAAAACAAAGAAGCATCTTACAAATACCTCGGAGTATAAGAGGGCAACCAAATAGGGTGTCGTAAAAAAAGAAAAAATGCACAAAACAATTGCCAAAGAATACTTATGAGGCCGATCCTGAAAACATACCTCTCCACAAGGAGCAAGGAATCGTAAACTGGCCACAAATGGAAATCAACAAAATAGATATCAAAACTCCTCACTATCTAGAAAATGTTTTACAAAGTTCAGTACATTCCGAGAATATACCTGCTGAGACGAGGTGGAGGTCCTGGTCTGATGGAACTCAACCAAGTGTCCAGAATGACAACTGTCGGACTGGCTGAGGGCATGAAAAGTGCACCGGACTACAGAATCCAAATCGTCTGCAAACATGAAGACAGAAATCCAGAAAAGGTATCCCAAACCCAACGAACAAAACCATTCCAAAAACAGATGCGAATGGAAGGTGTCACAACACCAAACCGAAATAGTAACAAATACAGCACCAATGATTGCAAAAAAGACAAAAGAAAAAGATAAAATGTAATATCAACAGATATACACCGACAAATGGGAGAAAGATAAAAGAGCAGGAGGGAACCGACAACGAACCTGCTGCCCATATATATATATATATGAAAGAAAAAAAAAGAGAGTTGGACAGATTTGGTATCGACAAAGAAGACTCTTTGGGATGGCCAATAAGAGGCCAGCTCAACAACCAAAGCCACCGAATGATGGAGAACGAATCCTTACTCTCATTCCCTCTAATTTGCTCCCATTTTCATCACATCCCTACATTCACTCTTACTAATTAATAATTCTGTTCAAATCCCCAGAAACTACCTATAATCTAAGATTTTGGGAGATATGGGTTCGGAGTTTCATTCAAAGCTTTGAAATCAGATCATGAAGAGGGATTAGCCAAGCGTGATGTTTTTGCCCTCAGGTTTTTCACAAACCTGCTGCCCAGGCCTGAGGTTCGACTGAAGGTGGTGGGATTTTTGTAATCCGTTCAGGGTGCGGTGAATCGGTGACAACCAGCCTACTGTTTGTGAAGACGCCGTGGGATCTTTATCATCCATCGGCTCTTACTATAAGGAACGGACGCCCGGTTTTACATACATCCGAGGGATGACGCACTGTAATACAACATCGTGCATGCCTGTGAAGCCACAATCCAACAATAACTTCCGAATCAGGCTCGGCTTCGTTTTTCAGGAGGGACATGCTACATACAGCTAGTGTGTGCAACCTGTGGCTGCTGGTTACATCATTTCCTGGGGGCGCGGCTGGGCCGCTGATGCAGACCCTCCATTACCAAGATACTGATACTCATTTCACCGACTTCAGAAGGATGACAGGCTGAATCAACCCCACCTGGTGCTAATTCAACGGTAGATCAGGGCTCAAACTCAAAACCCTAACATCTTAAACCAGCCACCCTAACCATTATACCAACACATACTAATGAAGATGCTCGCTGTAAACAGCGAAGGACCGTGCTTGACGATGAACACCTGCAGCCCTCTAGTTTGCAGGAAGTTCAGTTTTCGGTGTAAGTTAATGATTAAAATGTATTCTGTAAATTTCCACCGATTAGAGAACGGAATTCCCGGCAATTAAGCGCTAAAAACAACAGCACAGGTGGGGCAAACGACTCGGTGGGCATGGAAGGCTCACACATAAATTGTCCTGCAATGCAAGGTGGAAATGTAAAGATGTAAAAGAAATAAATTTCGTACCTGATCCATCATTACAGGTGTTCTTTGGTTTCATATAAAAGGAGAAACAGTCTCATCCAAAGCTCCTGATGATATGTATTCAAAGACAACAACCCCTAAGAGGACCTTGCATGCTCATTGCTCACCTGTGTTTGTTGTCATCGCTCTTGTATACCTGTTTCTGGCTTCAGGGCAAATTGTAAAACCACCTGGGAGCGTAGAGCTTGCAGGTATGCAACCTGTACATTTGGTAGTTATTAATGATGGACATTTCTTGCTTCTTTTATCATCGTCCGAGTGATTGATGTTATTTTGGAGCAACACACGTGATGCTTACATGTTGAATTGAAAATGGTCGAACACCTCTCCCGGAGGAAGTAACCGACCATGGAAGGCTTCAAGTGGTTTTGCAGCCACAGAATCGCTTTCCTTGCATCATCCACCAGGGTTTATTTTAACGTACAGCAGACCCCAACTTGTGCAGTTCTAAATCCAATTTTGTGCAGTATTAAATCCAATTTTGTGCAGTACTAAATCCAATTTTGTGTACTTCTAAATCCAATTTTGTGCAGTTCTCAATCCAATTTTGTGCAGTTCTCAATCCAATTTTGTGCAGTACTAAATCCAATTTTGTGCAGTTCTCAATCCAATTTTGTGCAGTACTAAATCCAATTTAGTGCAGTACTAAATCCAATTTTTGTGCAGTACTAAATCCAATTTTGTGCAGTACTAAATCCAATATTGTGCATTTCGAAATCCAATTTTGTGCAGTACTAAATCCAATTTGGTGCAGTACCAAATCCAATATTGTGCAGTACTAAATCCAATTTTGTGCAGTACTAAATCCAATTTGGTGCAGTACCAAATCCAATATTGTGGAGTTCTAAATCCAATTTTGTACAGTTCTAAATCCAATTTTGTGCAGTACTAAATCCAATATTGTGCAGTACTAAATCCAATTTTGTGCAGTACTAAATCCAATTTGTGCAGTGCTAAATCCAATTTTGTGCAGTTTGAAATCCAATTTTGTGCAGTACTAAATCCAATTTTGTGCAGTACCAAATCCAATATTGTGCAGTACTAAATCCAATTTTGTGCAGTTCTAAATCCAATTTTGTGCTGTACTAAATCCAAATTTGTGCAGTACTAAATCCAATTTTGTGCAGTACTAAATCCAATATTGTGGAGTTCTAAATCCAATTTTGTACAGTTCTAAATCCAATTTTGTGCAGTACTAAATCCAATTTGTGCAGTGCTAAATCCAATTTTGTGCAGTTTGAAATCCAATTTTGTGCAGTACTAAATCCAATTTCGTGCAGTACCAAATCCAATTTTGGGCAGTACTAAATCCAATTTTGTGCAGTACTAAATCCAATTTCGTGCAGTACTAAATCCAATTTGGTGCAGTACCAAATCCAATATTGTGCAGTACTAAATCCAATTTTGTGCAGTACTAAATCCAATTTTGTGCAGTCCAAAATCCAATTTTGTGCAGTTCTAAATCCAATTTTGTGCAGTTCTAAATCCAATTTTGTGCAGTTCTAAATCCAATTTTGTGCAGTTCTCAAACCAATTTTCTGCAGTACTAAAATTTATAATAAAAACTCCAATGTCATGTAAAGAAACAAGAAGTCAATGCATGACCATGATACTGAAAAGCAAAAGTACCTTTATTCACTCTTTATATGACAAGAAGTTTATTTTTAATTTTACATACACAAATGTATGCTGATTAGTACTTTGTTTTAAAATTTTTGTCAAATACTCAGATGGTTAAAACTTAAAACAATGTGTTTATATGACTATATATATATTTTTTAGTATATTAGATATATATTAGACTAAATATATATTTTCTAATTTTATAGACTCCAGTGAGGCATCCTGTGTTGTGTACCTTGTCAAAGGATACAAAGGAACTCGAAATCTATAAAATGTTAAAAAAAAATAGCTATTACAAATGCTTCTCAGACTCAGAGAATCTCAAACACTGGGCCATGGCACCTGCCTCAAAAATTTGTGCAGTTCGAAAATTTCCTTAAAATAAACCATGTCATCCACCAAATGTCAATGACGTGGAAGGACCAGAGGCAAGTGATTGTGAACACATTTATAATTTAAACCAACACCTGGTTACCCAAAATACTTACCTTTTCATTCACAAGTACATTCACGGCGTGGACTGTTCACCTGGTGTGTTTCAAATAGTGTTACATCACATCAAAATCAATAAGGGAAACCTTGAAATCCTCAACGACACTTTCACCGATTGGAGGGAGATACCTGCAGAGTACCTGCCCGACGGGCAATCTTGTTCCAAGCATGCAATGCGTTATTCTGACGCATACCTTTTTTTAGGCGGTGTATAGGCAACTGACAGCTCCGTAGGGGCAAAATTACGTAACCCATTAAGTTATGTGCATGAAACAAAAACATACCTACTGCTTATAATTCAAAACAAATCACTACACTGGAAAACGTGGGGACAGGTGTACTGTACTGTAAATGGTGGAGGGTTGTAATACCCTCTCCCACCTGTTGGCGGCAGGACACAATACACATTCACATAGAGAATTGGCGTCTCCCCCCCCTCACTCTCCCAAGACCAAAAGCAGAGATAAAAACACCCCTGTCCATGAATTGTATGTATAGGGGTATTGTAGATTGTACTTGGGGGTCCAGAGTAGATTGTGTTAGGGTGTCTGTCATCACGGAGTAGGTTGTGCTCGGGGGTCCAGAGTAAATTGTACTTGGGGGTCCAGAGTAGATTGTGCTAGGGGGTCCGTCATCACGTAGTAGATTGTGCTTGGGGGTCCAGAGTAGATTGTACTTGGGGGTCCAGAGTAGATTGTGCTAGGGGCTCTGACATCACGGAGTAGATTGTGCTAGGGGGCCCAGAGTAGATTGTATTTGGGGGGGTCAAGAATAGATTGTGCTAGGGGGTCCGTCATCACGGAGTAGATTGTGCTCGGGGGGTCCAGCATCATGGAGTAGATTGTGCTCGGAGATCCAGCATCACAGAGTCGATTGTGCTCGGGAGGGGGGGAGGGGGTCCATCATCATCGAGTAGATTGTCTTTGGAGATCCAGCATCACAGGGTGGATTGTGCTTGAGGGGGTCCATCATCATCGAGTAGATTGTGTTTGGAGATCCAGCATCACAGAGTGGATTGTGCTCAGGGAGGTCCATCATCATCAAATCGATTGTGTTTGGGGGTCCAGCATCACAGAGTAGATTGTGTTTGGGGGTTCAGCATCACAGAGTAGATTGTGCTTGGGGGTCCAGCATCACAGAGTAGATTGTGCTCGGGGGGGGGGGTCCATCATCATCGAGTAGATTGTGTTTGTAGATACAGCATCACAGAGTAGATTGTGTTTGGGGGTCCAGCACCACAGAGTAGATTGTGCTTGGGGGTCCAGCATCACAGAGTAGATTGTGTTTGGAGATCCAGCATCATAGAGTAGATTGTGTTTGGAGGTCCAGCATCACAGAATAGATTGTGCTCGGGGGGGGGGGGGTCCATCATCATCGAGTAGATTGTGTTTGGAGATACAGCATCACAGAGTAGATTGTGCTTGGGGGTCCAGCACCACAGAGTAGATTGTGCTTGGGGGTCCAACATCACAGAGTAGATTGTGTTTGAGAGGTCCAGCATCAAAGAGTAGATTGTGCTTGGGGGTCCAGCATCACAGAGTAGATTGTGTTTGGAGATCCAGCATCACAGAGGAGATTGTGCTCGGGGAGGTCCATCATCGTCGAGTAGATTGTGTTTGAAGATCCAGCATCACAGAGTGGATTGTGTTTGGAGATTCAGCATCACAGAGTAGATTGTGTTTGGGGGTCCAGCACCACAGAGTAGATTGTGCTTGGGGGTCCAGCATCACAGAACAGATTGTGCTAGGGGGTCTAGCATTACAGAGTAGATTGTGCTAGGGGGTCCAGCATTACTGAGTCGATTGTGCTTGGGGGTTCAGCATCATGGAGTAGATTGTGCTAGGGGGTCCAGCATCACGGAGTAGATTGTGCTTGGGGGTCCAGCATTACAGAGCAGATTGTGCTCGAGGGTCCAGCATCACAGAGTATATTGTGCTAGGGGGTCCAGCATCACAGAGTAGATTGTGCTAGGGGGTCCAGCATCACAGAGTAGATTGTGCTAGGGGGTCCAGCATTACAGAATAGATTGTGCTAGGGGGTCCAGCATCACAGAATAGATTGTGCTTGGGGGTCCCGCATCACAGAATAGATTGTGCTCGGGGGTCCAGCATTACAGAGTAGATTGTGCTATGGGGGCGGCATCCTAGTTTTCTTGTCATAAAGATTAATACACAAGAACATTGTTAGATTTTGGGACGCTTACCCCAGGGGAGAGTATGCATGGACACGTCGTTGACCCAAGGATCAGTTATTTCATTCGTCTTTGTGTGGATTCTCCTTGGTCCCTGGTCGAGGGGTTGATCGGTGGGCATGCATTGGCTCGGATGCATTTCCCCGGTGTAATATCTCCCCCACTCCCCCCTCCCCCTCCCCCTCTATTCCTTTCAATCTTTTCCTTCTTCACACCATCATTCTGTTCAATCCCTCTGCCACTTACAATCATTCCTCTTTTTCCATATCAGACTCCCCCCTTGCCTTTCTCAATCCACCAATAACCTCCCCTTCACCAAACATCCCTTCAACCTACCTTCCTTTTCCCCATTGGTCCGTTAGTTCCCTCCTCTGCTCTTTTCAATAACCCTTCCTTCACTCCATCAGTCTTATCTTCAACCCTATGGCCGTTCAGCCATCCCTTGGTCCGGCGGATTCCCTCTTAGTTTTCACTCCATTCTTACATGCATGCTCACGGCACGGCGTACGACGCTCGGTGTTCGTGGCCTGAGGGACGGTGCTTCTCGTATGTGAAACGGTACGTACAGCGCAGGACTGTTCGGGAGGGGGTATGGGCTTCCGTGGTGGCATTGGGGCGTCAACGGAGGAGCGGGGGCTTCACCGAGCATTCCCTCAGAATGACGTGGCCTTGGGTGCGTAATGGGGACATCGAGCCGGCATATCTGGGATGCCAGAGAGGACTCACCTACTGGGTCTGGGAACCTCAGGGATGCAGCTGTGTGTCCACATTACGTCACATTGGCACTGCCCATCCTCCCCATCCATTTTCCTCCGCATTCTCCTGTATATAATTTGTGTGAGGCGAGGGAGAGAAGGAAAGGCTGCTTTCCTTCTCTCCATTTGTTACTTTTATTTTATTTTCAAGTGCTTTTTGTTTTATTCTTTGCCCCCTGAGTGAATGATGGCTAAGTCTTTTGTTTAAGTAAGATTGAAGAAGAATACGTGTTTTGGTTAAATCTGCTCTTGTGTGCCTTTTTGCTTTCTTGCTTATAAATACTTGCTTTTAAATGATTGCTTGCTTATGTGTTTGTAATAAATAATTGCTTGTTTCTATTTTCCAATCTGTCTTGGTTGTCTTTTCCTTGATTTGTTCAATGCAGTGCACAAGTAAGGTGAGACGTGAAGTTGTACCCCACCGGATTTGCTTATTAGCCAGTGCGTACTTGGTCGCTCCACTCGGCTGCACCTGATACGGGAACTTAACACAAGTACGCATCAAGGGCGCAAAATTCGCTTGGTGGGATCAATCCACCAGGAACGGTAACATGCGAAGTTGTGTAACCCTGCTACGGTTGGAGGTACCAATCAGCGTTCGTGGTTGCTTAGCAACCCGCCAACACGCAGAGTTATCAGTGCCTGGTGGCCTCAGGACCAGGTATGCGGGAGGGACCTGAGTGCTTCCCCTGGAAGCAAGCCCCGAACCCCAGATCCGTAACAATATTTTTGGGGTTTAAAATAGTTTATTACGTCATTTTATATTCTTAAGGCGCTGTCACACCTTGACGATTTAGCCAGCAATGGCAACGTATAAAAATGTATGTAAAACATTGGCGTACGCTGAAATTTTGATGTTTTTAAAAAAGTTTTTGGCGTATTCATAACGAGTTGGTCGTATGCATAACATATTAGTAACGTACACAGAACGTTTCGTTGTCTTTTAGATAACTTATACCAACGAATGATTAGCGTGTTGTCGGCGTTCACAACCTATGCCCAACGATAGTCTAACTTAGGCATAGCGCGCTGCACGTATCGCCGACGATCACGTGGCATAGCCTATTAAAAAGCTGCCGCTCGCCGATTCAAATCATAATTGGAAGTGTCAACATCGCAGTCACACCTTGACGATTTAGCCAGCGTATGCCGACCTCTGAAAAATGTGTCTAAAACGCTGGCACACGTCGAATACGTTTTGGGTAAGTTTGGTTTACGTGAAGAGCACGCTGAAAAACGATGAAGTACGCTGTCATACGTCGTGGTACGTCTTGTACGTCGTGAAATTTCGAGCATGCTGAAATTTTTACGACGTACTCGCCGTATGGCTCACACGTTCCGCTACACTGGCCATAAGTTGTAGGCACGTTATGCGATCGTTGACACACGTCGACACAAGTTCCTTGTAAGTTACTCATAAGTCGAAACACGTCGAGGCAATGTTTAGCATACCCGAAACTTATTTTCTCCGTCAAGGCACATTTTCTTTTTTTTCTCCTTGGCTCCGTGAAGGCACGTGACGAAATATCTGAAGTTGTTGTTGCGGTTGTTGCTTTTTTGTTGTTGTTGTTTTTTAGTCTATCACGAATTTTAAAATATATTCGGACATTTGCTTTTAAGTTTCGACGTCGACGTGACAATATCCTCAAACAGAAAATATTCACAGAGGAGGAACTAAGAATAAGACATGAGCAAACTGAAGAGGCAATCGAACGTGACGTAACGGCACGTGACGAAATATCGGAAGTTATTGTTGTTGTTTTTTTTAACGCTGCCAATACGCCATTATACAGTAGTTGTAAATTAGAAACACGTTCAGTAAGTTCTGTGGTCGTCCGGAAGACGTCAATCAAATACGTCTACATTCGTCAATATGCGTTGGAGATACGTTACACATAGGTTCAAAGCACGTTACTCATAGGTTATAAATAAGTTTTGGGTACACTAAGCATTACCTCGACGTGTTTCAACTTATGAGTAACTTACAAGTAACGTGCCTCGACGTGTGTCAACGACGGTGTAACGTGCCTACAACACGTTACTCATAGGCATAAATAAGTTTTGGGTACGCTAATCATTACCTCGACGTGTTTCGACTTATGAGTAACTTACAAGTAACGTGTGTCGACGTGTATCAACGATCGCATAACGTGCCTACAACTTATGGCCAGTGTAGCGGAACGTGTGAGTCATACGCCGGCATACGTCGTAAAATTTCAAGCATGCTAAAATGTGGGGACAACCACAAAGTACAACGATGAAAGCCAGCGTACTTCGACGTATGGCAGTGTTTTTCAGCGTGCTCTTAATGTTATCAAAACTTACCCGTAACGTATTAGACGTGTGCCAGCGTTTTAGACAAATTTTTCATAAGTCGGCATACGCTGGCTAAATCGTCAAGGTGTGACAGGGCCTTTAGTCCTTTCCTTCTCCTCTTGACCAAGTGCTTATCACCTGAGGGCTTTGAGAGCAGAGATTGATTTCACCAACTTCAGGAGTGAAGGATCAGGTTGTGGATATGCAAAGGTGCAGTTTTCCTCCACATGCTCATACCTGTGTCGTTTTTCCGCGCACACTCATACAGGTGTCTTTTTTTTTTTTCCTCTGCACACTCATGATGAGTATTCCCATCGTAGCATGAGGTACATCGCTGGAGACGTCGCGGAGAGACGGTGTCCTGGTGTTCTCTCAAGACACCTGTAACAAATGACATTTTGCAGGTAACCAAGCCATTTTCATGTAATTGATTACTTCCTCTTCAGATTGTTTTTCAAGCTTTAAAAATGACGTATTTGCAGTTGATTGCTGAATGATGGAACATTGTTCAGTACGTCAATTCATACACACATGGATGGGAACTTGGGATTGAAGTTCAACATCTTACGATATATAAATTGAGATACCTGTTGATATGTGGGGGTTTGGGGGTTTGTACTCATGTGTGGGCATTTCGTCATTTGTGTGTGTGTGTGTGTGTGTGTGTGTGTGTGTGTGTGTGTGTGTGTGTGTGTGTGTGTGTGTGTGTGTGTGTTTGCATGTTTCCTTGCTAGTCTTGCTCAGAAGGGGATGCGAGACTATTGCAACACCATCGTCTGTCTCTGTCTTTCTGTCTGTGTGTGTCCATGCGTCCACATCTGTGTATTTTCGCTTTAAAATTGTTTTCTCTGCAACCGCTTGTCCGCTTGAAGCGAATATTTAAAAATAGGAAGGGAGGTCACATGGTACAGCAGCCATATTTGATTTAAAAGAAAAAAAATTTTTGACATCTTTTGCTCCCAAACTGCTCAAGGAAAAAAAATTGAAACTTGACATACGTCATCAATTCCCCCATGGGGTATATAGGGCGATGGCGATGACATCATCAGCGATGTGGTATTCCAGCCATTATTGGTTGAAGCAAAATTCTCCTCCCAAAAAATCTGAAACTTCATATCTCTGACCTTACGACCCGACGCGAGTGAGGAATTTAATTTACGACATCATCGGTCACGTGGTTTGTTGACCATGTTGGATTGAAAAAAAAAACGTAAAAAAAAAAACCAATCTACTCCAGAACCGCTTGACAGATCGATGCAAAACTTCATACATAGGATCAATTCGCCATGGAGGATATCGTTTGAATTTTTTTTTTTTCATATTCGTCTTCATTGATGCAATGTAGCTTTGATGTGCACAAAAATGGTCGTTAAATATCCTGATAATTAATCAACAATCAATAAATCTATGGATAATGGCAATGTTTGTGATGTAATGGGGTGCATGGATGATACCGGTGTATGGACCATAATATCTATGGGCCATAATAGTCGCGTATTCAGTTGACGATGGTAGTTTTGTTCAGAATGAGCGTCCAAGGTGAAACTATACGATCTCCGAATGCCGTTCTCATTTGTTTGTGCGTTTTTGTTTTTGTGGTTTTCCTTGTTTGTTTGTGGGTTTTGTGTTGGTTTGATTTCGACACAATCCTGATCTACGAGACAGAATTAACTGAAAACTGTTGGTTGCACTCTGGGTGTGAACAGAGAGGTTTTATGAGGTTTAAAAAAATTAATCGTCCCATGGGTTGAAGGTGAGGGGTGTGGGATGGGTGGTGGGGGGGGGTATTACAAATCAAAATAAAATTTTGCATCAAAACCAAACACATACGAGTTGGGGAAATTATCATAATGTTTGTTCGTGTGTGTGTGTGTGTGTGTGTGTGTGTGTGTGTGTGTGTGTGTGTGTGTGTGTGTGTGTGTGTGTGTGTAGACCCCATGGGATCTTTAGGGTCTGCGGTGAGCAAATCTCGCAGACAGGACGCTTCATGTCCCATCCGAGTCGTTGATGTTATGATGTGATGCATTATTGATTGAATGTCCTGTCTGTGAATCACCAGGAGGTTTGTTTGAAGTGAGGTCAGGAATGAGCGATGCTGACAGGAATTGCGACCGCTGAGCGATGCTGACATTCTCTTTCATCTTCCATCAGCCTTGTTATTTGTGAAGAAATGGGATTCATCGGAATTTTTTTAGGTATGATGAATTATTAGGTCTTTTCAATTCCAAATGAAAAGTCAGATTGGTGTTCTTCAGATTACTAATATTATTTTGTTTTGCCGTTAACATGAAATGGTGAATGTTATATACAACACTTGGTACACAACAGATAGATAATGGTCTGAAGTTCATCGAAAGGTCTTCATTTTTGACATAGACCTTTAATAGTTGGCCTTGACATTTAAGGCTTGCATCCCAGGAGTAAACACAAAATATTTCCCTTTAGAATTTTTCTAAGTGTGTTTGTGTTTGTAGCACCTTTTATAAAAACGTATTTTACAGTTTAATAAAGGAATGCATTTTGTGGTATTTTTCTGAAATTTGTCGTGGAAATTTACATTTTTGTCCTTGAGACAATAATGATTGCTTTGTCGTTTCAAGACAATAATCTTGAGTTATTATGAGGTTTCCCAGCGAATGGAGCTGGATGCCTTTTATTCTTTTTGGAGATTATTATTGTAAACCCCCAACCGCCCTCGGCCCAGCTGAGGGTCCCGTCCGGCCGACCGGAGCCTCAACTCTAAAATGACTGCGCGGAGTTCGTTCCTATTCGGTACATGTATGCAATAACTTCTGGGCATTTGGCACGTCAAATGATTTTGTGATCAGAGCCAAAAGTCATGGGACACGATTTTATTCCCGGATTTTGGCAATAACTTTTTTTTTTTTTGCTGGAGAGAATAGTACAGGATTAAATGTGCTTTCAGGAAGTGTGTGTGTGTGTGTGTGTGTGTGTGTGTGTGTGTGTGTGTGTGTGTGTGTGTGTGTGTCCTCAGTGGGCTGTTGCCATGGAAGCAATGAGGTCCTAGGGTTTGAGTCCTGGGTTTTTACAAGGAAAGAATTAGAAGGAATTTTTTTTTTACACAGGAGGAGGCCGTTCGGCCCATCATTCCTGCACCACACCAATACCAGATTTGATAAATCCATCAATAGCCCTTCCTTTTGTGAGCAGTCTTTTGGCTGCAACACTGGTACTCATTTCGCCGACCTCAGAAGGATGACAGGCCGAGTCAACCCCCTGGTGTTAATTCAGCGGCCAACAGGACTTGAACTCAGGACCCTAGGGTTCCAAGCCACCACCCTAACCGCTAAGCCAACACCAGGTTTTAAACACCAGGGTTGAGTCAGAACTTTTTCACACTTGCCCCGTGCAGGAATTTGTCCCTGTTTGTTAAATTTCTTGATGATTGGTCAGGATGACGTGAAATTCCGTAATATTTTGTCCAAGTACTGCCAAAGGAAAGGGTTTTTGAAAGTGCCAAGAAGGTGAATTGTTTTCGACAGTGTTCAAGTATATAAGTCAATTGAAATTAATAAAAAATTTTAAGGCTGTAGAAACAAAAATCTGAAGTTTACCACCATTGCTACTGTGTCTTTTACGCCATCTTATTTAACACGTCACACATTAGTTCACCGTGTCTGTTTTTTGTGTTCTCTCTCTCTCTCTCTCTCTCTCTCTCTCTCTCTCTCTCTCTCTCTCTCTCTCTCTCTCTCTCTCTCTCTCTCTCTCTCTCTCTCTCTCTGATGTACCATACACTTCACGGAGTGTCGATGACACCAAAGAAGCTTCCCGAGCAAGTCTAATACTGGGTGCTTTGCCATCACCTTTGCAGCAATAGTTCGGCAGGAACTTGGAATTTGTTCAGGGTGCCGACGATAGCTCGCCTACTCTTCGTGAAGGACACTGTGGGGTCTTGAGCAGCCACAAACTTATGCCAGCAGATGGGATGCCATTTCAAATCCATCCGAGGGACGTCGCACACATTGATGAATCACCCTGCATGTGAAACACCGGGGTGACAGTTTGTAGCTGGGTTGAGATTCGAACTCGGGCTACACAGCTTAGAGGCGAGTATGTGTACCTCTCGGCCATCCTGCCAGTCATTTTTGTGTCATTTATAACGTCATAAACTGATGTTTGTGGACAGACAGACAGACAGACAGACAGACAGAGTGAACCAATTGCTTAACTCTGCTTTTCGCTTCACGTATGAAGGGTAAAAACAATGATGCAGTTCACTTGTAGTTGAAGTTTTGCTTTGTTTTGCTTGAAATCCAGGATTGTTGATTTCAAGTTTGGTGACGTCACATGTACGTATGCTCCATTCCCATTATATTCTTCTTCTTCGTTCATATGCAGCACAAGGCTGTGGGGTCGTATACCATCGGCTGAGGGTGCGGCTGTGCCGCTGATGCAACGCCCTCTGCTGATTTGCTCATGGTGCCGGCGATCTCACCTTCTCTTCATGAAACACCGTGGGATCTTTAACGTCCACCAGCTAATACCGGCAGACGGGGTGCCTAGTTTAACGTCCATCCGAGGGACGGCACACACATTGATGAATCGCCCTGTCTGTGAAACACTGGGATGACAGTTGATAGCCGAATCGGGATTTGAACCCAGGCTGGACAGCTTGGAGACGAATGTGTGTACTTCTCGACTTCGAGTGATCGAGTCCATTCCTGGAGAAGATATGGAAAGGGAAGTTTTTCTTTGCAATCAAAGAAAACAAGAAAGAAGGGATTTAGAAAGACCAAAGAAGGAATAAAAGAGGGTTGCATTGAGATGAATATGAGCCATAAGTGAAGGGGTTATGTCTTTCTAACTGTTAATTTACTTAACACAGTGCTGTGCCACTGAAAACATGCATGTGCATGTGCATGCAATCCTTCATATGTGCTGAAAACATGCATGTCCCCACAACCAGCTTGTGCCTGCACAAGTTCTCACCTGTTCTGTTCCTGTTTGTGGTCTGAATCTGGTATTGTCGGTGCCATTAGCGGGGTTATTTCCCTTGTCGATAGATGGAGTTTCTTTTCACCTTTCATTGCTATCTGTATCTATCGACCGCCTGCTTTGTTCCGTGGATTATCGAGAGTATCTTGTCTTTCCTTATTCCCCATATACATTTTAATAAGTGATTAGCCCATTCCCCGCTCAGCGGAAGACGAGGTTTTACAATCACTTCTGTGTGGGTATCCGTCTGTCTCTATCTGTCTGTCCGGGCTGTAACTTTTATACCAATTGAGCTTTTGTCATCAAATTTTCAACAAAACTTTATTTTGAGAATATGAAGAAGACCAATTAATAATTTGGTCAAAAGGTTAAAGTTCATTTGGAAATTGACCTGAAATTTTAATAATTTGCACATTGGGTCAGTGAATCTGCCTGGTGTTGGCTTAATGGTTAGAGTGGTGGGCTTGGGATCCGAGGATCCTGAGTTCAAATCCCACTTGGCTGTTGAATTAATATCAGGTGGGGTTGACACTACCCGTCATCCTTCCGAGGTCGGCAAAATGAGTTCTCGCTTGCTGCTATCCTGTGTCGGAGTGGCGACCCGTCCAGGATTGTGTCCAATATCCAAGGAAACTGCTTCGGGAGCACCAACGCTCGAAACAGAGTCTGGTCCCAATGGAGTGATGGATCGATGGATGGATGAGTCAATGAATTGGTTCACCAATCAAAAGCCAGAAGCCAATTCTTTTCGATCAAAAGGGAAATGGTCAGTCACAAAATGGTCAATATCCATCTGATTGACTTGAAATTTGAGCAGGGTTTGCACATTGGGTCATTGAAGCCTGTTGCTTTTGAGGTCAAAAGGTCAAGGTCGCTTGAAATCGTCAATTTATTTATCTTTTTTTTTAGCGGTTTCACCATGTTTCGCATACGGAAGAAGGGGAAGTCCGAATACAAAGCAGACACAGACGGGCTTTGCATTTTCAGATGATCTCTAGTTTTAATTGTAAAGAAAAGTTTTCCAGCCTCACCTTCCTGCCTTCATGTGCACCCAGACCAGCCAACCGCCAAATTTGCTTTCTTTATTCGGCAATTATTCGCAGAGAGGTCATAATAGTCAATTCTGAATGCAATAAATTTGAACATCATTTTCATCCTTTGCAGAGGTCTTTGGACCTCTGGCACAGAGCGTCTGCATTTGCTGCGCCTCTGACGCAACAGGATGTAGTCCCTGCTTTAACCTCATTGATCAAATCATTCCTCATTTGGAAAAAGTTTGTTAATACTAAAACTCTTAAATCTATGTGCATTACACATTGTTTTACATATTTATGCATATTCTCCCAAATGCACAACTCGAAGCCTTTTCTATTTGTGCTTCTTCAATAAAGTTGAAGTTTAATCAGTCTTATAAACTAATAGCCAAAGCTTTCTCACCTGCACATCACAATGAACATCATCTCATTTACTGGACTTTCTCTTTCCATGTATTGTAATCATTGTATAAAATAAGACCATTTGTATAAAATTTGTCAGACAAAAAGACTTTCGAATAACATCTTGTGGATCCCAGTCATTGTTCTACCAATCCTCCGATGCAGATCGACAATGGCTTTCACGAGCAAGACTAGTTCTTCATTATACACTATCCAACATTACCCACTTTGTTGTATGAAAGATCTTTTGTGTGGGGCAAAGTTAGCCGGTGTACACCATTTCACACCACATGTGGTATAGTTCTGTGCAATGGAAGAATTGGGGATCTGATCCCTGGGTCAAAGGGTATATGCCATAAATATTGCTATGTTTGTGGGGTAGATGGAGGAATTTCATAGTAAAGGTAGGATTGCATCGAGTAGCATGGTCCGTGGATGAGCAGGAGACGTCTCGATGTAATTAAGTAGGGAAACTGTCAGCTTAAGTTGCTACATGCCACCACACGACGGACGGGGGGGGGGGGGGGGGAGGGGTGCTGTGTTAATTAGGTAGGGTTTCAGGATAATTTCTCCAAGTATGTGATTGCCCCCTGTGACTTTTTCCTATGTTGTTACATTTACAAGACTGGCGAGAAAAAGGAATCACGTCCTTAAAACAACAACTGCCAAACCAAACATTCCAAGCAAGCAACCCCCCCCCCCCAAACCTCCAGGAATGACAACGAGCAAACCACACCCCTGGGGAGGTTGATGGATGTGCGTGATGTCAGGAGGATGAGAGATGAGAGGAGAGTTGTGTGAGGTACGTGATTGGAAGCAAAAAGGATCTCGCTCGCTGGCTTCCCCTCGACACGGTGAAGAAGGCTGCACAACTCTCGTGTTCATGCTGAAGCGAATTTGTTTGCGCGCCGGAGCAAAGCGCTAGCCATTGACTGTCCCGGCTGAGTCATAAAGCATGTACGTTTGAAAGGAGAGGAAAAGAAGAATGTGCCTCGTGGCCTAATCACGGGGCCTAAGAAATCGGTCGAGGAGGAAGGAGGGCAACTGTGGTGAACGGACCTGGTGCAAGAGAGGAACGTTCGGGAAATTCGCTCGTGAAAAGAAGCTGCACGGCGGTTTCTGAGCCCTGGAGTTGAATACGTCACATGAATACGGCACGTACGTTTCCCGCCCAGAGAGCGGCTCGGCGCCATTTTTGATGCCGTTTCCCATGCAGGACGACAAGGTTCGATCGTCAAGCTCCAAAAAGGATGATCTCTGGATGAAGCGAAGTGCCAGAATAAAGGAGGGATTTTTCTTTTCTTTTATCTTTCCCCTTGTCTGTTTTTGTAACTGTGTGTAGAGGTGCCTCGACTTTAGGCTATAAACTACCTTACGTTTCAGTACCTCATGCTTTGATTGATTTTCGTTGTTACGCTTTGGTTTCTCCCCATTATTAAGACTTGATTTACGTCCATTAGACCCATATTTGTTAAGATTGCTGGTGTCTGTCTATTTGTTGTGGGTTCGAGTATCACCCTTGTCCTCCATCCCGGTGAACACGTCTGGTATGTGCTTCGCCGCCCTCTCGTACTGAGCGCTATAATCTACAACGATCACGTGTTCGCCTCCAAGGTAGAACTGTCCGGCTATCCGTACAGCTCGGTCTTAACCCCCTGGACACAACAATATCAACAGCCAATTGGTAAAAGAGGGCTGACAGGATGGCCAAGACGTGTGCAGACATGCCTCGAAGCCGTCGAGCCTGAGTTGAAATCCCGACCCAGCTAAAACTGTCATCTCGGTATTCCATCTATTGCCATTAGTTGGTGGGCGTTAAAGATCACGTGGTGTCCTTCATGAAGAGTAGGTGAACTGTTGTCGGCACCATGTAAAAATTCCAAATTCCTGCCCAGACTTCCTTAGTCCGAGTGGTGACCCGACCAGGATTGTAGCCGAGGAATTGCTTCAGCAGCACCAACACTGAACAGGGGATGGTGCATGGTGGATGATGATGATGATGATGATGATGATGCAAAAGGTGGAACTCAGCTGCGTGAGGGTACAGGAGGAAGAGAAGTGGTTTGTAAAGTCTGTCAGATGTATGAGTTTTCATGCATCAAGTAAAACTTGCACATAATCCCAAGAGACTGTTGCATGCACATCAGCCGATGCACGTCCTTCTCTACACAGTCCACAACTCATGAAGTTCGAGCCATCAGACACATTTATTCATTAAAAAAATCCATTATTCTAACTTTGCAGTGGCACTGTGTCATATTGGTACACCAGAGTGAAAGTGGGTAATGTTCGTGAGATGTACATATAAAGTTAACAAGTTTCAAAGCTTGCACAGGTAGCTGCAATGTCATTCGGCAACACCACACAACCTGTGGTTGGAAACAACTCTCACAAGGGGTTGTTAATGAATAAGTCATTGCTTCAAAGGAGTTTTGGACATCATGATTGTACTGATTGATGAGGTTTATGACCCTCTCAACACAGAGCTTGCAATCACAACATCTTACTAAGATAATGGGTTCGGTGATCGTCGCGTCGAGGATGCCATGTGTTTCAAGAACTGGCCATGTCGGACAAAGCAGAGATCACGATAATAAAACCTTGACCACTGTGGTCCTACAGTTCCATCGGGAAATGGGTGGGAATAGGTTCCTCGAGGCGTGACCATCTTGCAATTTCCTAATGACCTGTCATGGTCGGACGCATTGTGACGCGCAGTTTGGTCGCAGACATGAGGCGCCGTGATGCCGTACTTTGTATATGTCGTTGAAGTTTCCAGCTGGGAAATGATCGAGAGCTACGATACAAACAATCTGCCTCAGCCTGGCGCAGCCACGGTAGTGCCAAGCACCCACTCGCCGAAGGACGGTCTCTGCAAGACAAGTAAGTTCATGCAGGATATCAACGTCAGCGTTTATACTCCGAATTATCTTCCTTCAAACTTCAGAATGTATAACATACCTCGGCAAAAAATGTGCAGTTAGAACTGTAGGAAATGAGAGTTGTACTCTCATGTACTATCATAATATAATCGGCGTAAGCCGGGAACTTGTAACACACTTTTCTCCGAACATATTCTGTTCATACTTCCGAAATCTTCACATTATGTGTTCCATGTATTAACGCAGGTGATAGCGGATTCAAAAAATCGAATATGGATAGAATTTTCAAAGAAGGAATCGATGACGTCACAATCAGCAGTGTTCGGATGAAAACCGACGGCCGGGTCCCAGACGACGTGCTTTACATAACTCGGTCCATGTGTTCAGGACGGTTGTTCAACTCAGCGTTTACGACTTTTATCCCGCCATGTTGTTAATCTGTTGATGGAGGTAATATAGAAACGATGAATATGTCAAATCGTTTGTGTTACTCATCCTCCACTATGTGTCAAGGCCAACAATCTAAAGCGACCGGTCTCAAACTCTACCATGGGCACCCAGACACGCCACCAATATGAACTGAGCTGTTGAATGCGGCGCAAAACATCCAAAGAAACTACCGTAACCGAATATTGTGATGAGTCCTGTCCTCCATACCCGTCGTATCTGCTCGTAGTTACTAATAGGTCCTACTGCAGTCGTCTGCAGGAAAGGAATGCTATTTTTGCCTGGTATGGCTTATCGTATGTGCAATTTCCATGTTCTTGATTTTATGAAAGCTGGGCGTATTCACACGCCAGACCCGATCCAGGTGGTTAAAAATGGGACAAAATTCCTGGTGTTTGTTTCAATTGGACATCAAGAACACGAACGAGCTTCCTCATCAAGCGAAGTATATTTCGAGAAAGGAGTGCACTTACCGGTCACTTGGGCGGAGCAGACTCTTGAGGAAGAGTTGACTGAGCCGTGAACAATTGACGTAGCAGTGAGTAAGAGTCACTTGAGCCATTTTGATTTTCTCTTCCGTGTGCTTTCCCGTTGGACCCACGAACGGAGCTTCTCCACTCAGTCTGTGATACAAGAAGATGATCAGTCCGAAGAAAAAGTGAAGTCACGCAAACATAAGTGCATTTCCTCCATGGTTGTCTGCAACTGCATCCTGCAATTTATTAAATCAGGACTCTTGGCCAAAATGGGCTTGTTCTGCATTTATCGATTGCTTTTCAAATGTTTTATTTAGACACGTCAATTTGACAAACACCATGGATGGTGCGAGTGCGGATTAGAGCATGTGATGAGGGAAAAGCAACTGCAGGAGAGGTTTGGAATGTGAAGTTAAAAAAAACAACAAATAATAAAGTTTCAACAAAGGAAGAAGGCAAGAGGAGAGAACATACAGAAGGAATGAAAGAACTCCCACTGCCCAAACATCCGCTTGGGGTCCCACAGGCTTTCCTCTCAACAGTTCCGGAGCTGCGGATAAGAAGACGCAGGTAAATCATATTGGTCACATCGACTCTCCATGCACAACTCATGGATCATTTTCGCAGAAGTGAGTAGATTGCTTTATCACTTTCCTTTCATCAACAACAACGATGAAGAGTTTGCAAATGGAAGAAAACTCTCAGCCCTTCGCGCTGTGACAGTACATCATATGGTGTTGACGTGTCATGCCTGACGGGTATAATCAGACTGTTGTTTGTCATCGGTCGCCTCCTTGTGTTACTGCACATGTTCAAGTGGTTATCCTGCTTGGACCAAGCCTGCACTTATGACAGTGATGGTGTGCTCACATACGCAAGAGTTTTGCATAAATACTCATAAACTTCCACCTTGGTGAACAAATAAAATTGAAGGTTCATCAAAACTGTATTACCGACCAGTTTTTTGTTTTCTGTAATGGTAAAAAAAATGTTTATCATAATTGTGTGTTTATGTGTGAACAGCATCCTTTATGACGTCATCGTCTTCAAAAAGGAAAATATTTAAGGACCAACCATGTAATTGCTCATGGGGCATGTACGCATTCTGTTAGCATATAAGGGGGTGCATCCTGTGTGCACACATAATAAACAAGAGCTTTATATTTTTGATGACGTGGATTCTGAAAGAGCTTTATACGCAGCATTTGATGAAGTACACTGTCAAAAGGAAAAGTAAAAAAAAACTCCAAAAACCACGTTGAAGGTAGAGGAAAAGGTCACGCTCTGCACTGCGCAACCAACCACGAACACCGCTTCAACCAAAATGAAAAGCCGGATGCACATGGCTGAAGATTATAAGTTGTTGCCATGGCAATAATCACCCATTATTACTGTCAGTGATGTCATAGATCATCGACATTGTAACTTTTCCCGGAAGCACGAGGATAAAAACAGATGCGAGCGAAAACGGGAAAGCTAAAAACGTTTGTTATTCATAATTAGCTTAATTAATCAATAATATCAGTGGATACAGTTTATATAAATAATGAATTCTAAAAATGTAAACATGCAATACTTAAAGCATGCACTGTAACACTTTCCACTATACCGTGGAACCCCGACAATCGCAGATTCGACATTCACGGACCCTGTGTATGCCTGGTGTTGGCTTAATAGTTTGGGTGGTGGGCTTGGGATCCCAGGATCCTGGGTTCAAATCCCGCTCAGCTGTTGAATTAATACAAGGTGGGGTTGACTCTGCCTGGCATCCTGAGATCGGCAAAATGAGTGCCAGCTTGCTGGTATCTTGTGTCGGAGTGGCGACCTGTCCAGGATTGTGCCCAACAGCCAAGAAGACTGCTGAGGCAGCACCAATGCTCTGCACAGAGTATGGTCCCAATGGATGGCTGGATGGATGGATCCTGTGTATTCATGGTTTATAAAATGTGACCTCCTTCTACTTTGACTGAACTCCCCCACCCAAAACCACAAGTTCTCAACCACCCACTCCCAAACCAAAAGCTTCAATCCATTCTTCACTCCAATTCTTCAAACCTCCTCCAACTCGCTCCTCACCTCAACTCCCCCACCACCACAGCTCTTCAACCTCCCCTCCCAACTCGATCCCATCTTTGCCCTCCCTGTGGTTTCTCTCTGTCCTCTCTGTTCAGAGAGAGCTGGGGGTTTCATCCCCATCTCTCTGTCCTCCCCTGTCCCCTCGGCATTCCCACACGGATCATGACACATTTCTTCATGACCTCATCGAAACAGCAGAATATTGAACTTTTCCCCACACCTATCATGCTATCATTGACTTCACAGAAACCGCAGTAGAAACAACAGCATGAATCCTACATGTAATGGCCCATCCTGGTCGCCTGTCCAACTCACAATCACGTGAGATATGCGGAAACCCTGTGGAATTGCAACTCCCAAGTGACCACGAGCACCCTAATTGTGCCAACGAATGACCCTAAACCCATTATCTTCTTCTTGATGCGTATATACACGTCGTTCAAAGTAAATAATGATGGATTTTTTTTGTTTTCGCAATCTGGCGAGTTTTCCGAAAGACCTTCACGGACAAAGACTTTTATTAATGACGTGTTTTTATTGTCTCCGGTCGAGTCGTTAAAGAAAAAAAAAGTCGTAAATAATAGCAAGGAACCGCAGAACCTCCGCGGTAAAAGCTCTTGCTCGAGAGAATGTCGCAGTTATTTGAGCGGTGTATAGGTAACGGAATGCGACCTCGATCGCTCCAGAAAAATAAAAATAAAAAACCCAATTTGAAGCAAAAAACATACCCACTGTCGACGTACATAAATACGGCAACACATCGTAGTTATACAGCTCAGATAGATTCCAAATGCACTGGGGTCCGTAGGCTGAGACCAGAGCCTGAAATCTGAGGCCAAAACTTACTGCAGCCTTCACAAGGTCCTTTTGACTGGTCCTTTAACAGTCGCTGGTCCTTTTACACTGAAGGGAAAACTTACGGGGTGAGCATGGCGATTGTCAATATGACATGACAGCTCCAAATATGTCTTTGGCTTCGTATATCAACAAAGTGGTGGCCGGAATGATTTTTGAGGTGACAATTGTGGGTGGAGTGAAGCCAGTTGTCCGATCAATGGCTGGAAAGCGGCGTTACGCACGGATGGACGGATGAACTAGCGTCTCCTATTATTATAAAGATTATACAGGACAATAGCATCAGGTCATTCGAATGGAGCATACTCTGTATTTTCTTGGCAAGGGTTAAAACTGGGTGGTTTACCATTGCCTTCCCAGCAGTAGTTAAAGCAGGAATTTGGAACTTGGCCAGGGTGCCGGAAAAAGCTCGCCGACTCTTTGCAAAGGCTGCCATGGGATCTTTAACGTCCAACAACGAAAGCCGGCAGACGGAATGCCCAGTTTAACGTCCATCCGAGGGTCAGCACGCACATTGATGAATCACCCTGCCAGTGAAACACCGGGATGACAGTTTATATCTGGGCCAAGATTCAAATGCAGGACAGACAGGTTCGAGGCGAGTGTGTGTACCTCTCGGCCACCTCGCCACCCGTCAGGTGATACCAGTGTACGATTTAAGCGAATCACTGATATGGACACGAGGAGACAATGGGCGAGTTCTCATAATACAGGCGATTAGAATCCAAAATCATCATCATGAAATGCTCAGATGGAACTACCAAACCGGCTAACATTTATGAACTAAGAGACATTACTTTTCGGGAAACCCGAAAACTGTTATTGCGAACAAAGTGGTGCAAACCCGAAGCACCAACGTCCTAACTCAATGAGTCAGTCGTCTCAAAAATAATTCAAATACACGCAGAATGAAAAAAATAGAAATAGATTTTAAAAATATTTGGAGTCTTAATATGAAAACCTCATTTGATTTCGCATTGCTTGCTGAGAACTGCACAAGTGGGACCAACCAGCACACTCGATGGCTGAGGTTGAATTGGAAACCGGCTGCAGGTCCAGTGGTACGAAGTGGCAAGCACTGCCGAAGTCGATGACTTTGAGATGACTATCGTCGGAGATGATGATGTTCTCAGAGCGAATGTCCAGATGCAAGATGTGCTGCGCATGCAGGTAGTCCAGCGCAGTAAGAAGTTGGACCAGGTAACCTGCCAAATCCTCCTCCGTGTATCTGGGCCTATGTAGGGGTTTAGGTTCAGGTTTTTTTTTTTGGGGGGGGGGGAGGAGGGTTGAATTTCATGTTTTAAAATTACATGCCTTGAATTCAAAATTCATCGTCGGATTTAAAAAGAACGTACGTACATGAATCAAATGCAGTACCAATGTCATTTGTACAACTCACTTCTCTATGATGTGATAGAGGAGCTCTTTGCCCGGACAGCTCTCTCCGATGAGAACCAAAAACTGAGGCGTAACATATGCCTCGTGGAGACCGAAGATCCCAGGGTGGCGAAGGCTCTTCAGCACTTCGTACTCTTGTCTGCCTGATGCAGGAACGATCTTGGCAGCGAAGGTACAGCCAGTGGAATTCTCTCGACACTCGCGGATCACTCCAAACCGGCCTCTAAGGAGACAATCAAGCAAGCACGTTCGATGGTGACGGGGTAAAAGGGAAGCCAAGGAGGGACTCATTCAACATGGAGGATTGGATGCACACCTTTGTATCGTGATCGCCGAAGTCAGTCGTAAATAACGCAAACTCCTTAAAACGAGATTTTTATTTTTTTATTTTTTTAGCAGCAAAAACAGTCGGACAGATGAGAATAGATTAAAAGATGAAATATCAATGGTTGGTTCTTAGAGGCTGCAATTCACCCCGTGCCTCCGACTTGTGAACGTAATCCTTCGGTTTCCACGACAACCAGGTGACATGATTTGTGAAGAACTCAAAAGAAAATCTGAACATAGAGTCAACATTACATTACGTTGCTCACATCTCCTCGAATTGATGTTATCCGTCCACACAAGGCGAATCAAGCGGACGCAAAAACAGCAGGTGGATGAATGAATGAGAAAAGAGGAGTTGGGAGTCGAGAGAGAGAGAAGGATAGTCACCTGTAGGTAAGGGGTGTGAGTAAGTGGAGGGTGAAAAGGGGAAGAAGTCATGGGTATGGACGGTCATGTACTCTCGCCTTGAAGACCTGAACAAACGAGTGAGATTTTACTGGTCAGATAGGTGGCCGCGCAGGTGCGTTGGAGAAAAGAACACAGGAGTGAAGGTGAGAAACAAGCTTAGATTTTACAATGTTTACAAGGATAGGATTACTGGAAGAATAAAAGTCCTGGATGCGCTGGGGGAGAGGCAGAGGGATAAAACGATAAGATATATGGTGAAAAAAACAGAAACAGAACGACCGCCGACCTGTCTGCTTTGGATGAGGGAGAAACAGGTGAAACCGATGCGTGAGACACCAATGTTGTTGAGGGATTTGGATTCCACAGCGAGCAGTGCCAGGACAGGTGTGAAGTGAGGATGCCAGCTCATAATTTTGATCCACGGATAAAAAAAAAGCCTTGGAGGTTGTAAGAAATACAGATTGACTGAGGAAGGACTTCACATGATGGAAGATACCCGGTCTGTGGCTGGACCTGGAGGCCAGCTCTAATCTGCCCAGGAGAGCTAGTGTCTGATGGTGAGGACCAGAAGTTAGAGCAACTTCTTCTCGCAACGAAACCTCGCAATAACGACTGAAAAATCTACTTTATGTAAACGCAAACCATTTATAATGGAGGCACGCACAGAATTCACAGCACAGACAACAAACTAATTTGTAACACTAAACCAGGAGTTAACAATGACTCAGAGGCTGTGTTTAGAAAAACTTTACAATTACTATAAGTAGAATGATCAAGGGAAGGCAGCTTCCAGTGTCGAACAAGGTGCAAGCAGGACCCCCCCCCCCCAATCTTGGCTGCTGTACACGGTCCTGTTTCCTTGTACCCTCTTGGGGTGCGACGTGACGGAAAGGCTGCTATAGTATTTGCAGGATTCCATACCTCCTCGGTCAGCCCTCTGGCAATGAGGGGTCAAGCCCCTACTCACAATCACGGCATTCAAACGCTGTGTCAACTCCTTGACCTCGTTTACTCCTCGGTGCAGACCCCACCAATACCCCCATGAATGTGATTACGGGGTTGACCTCTCCGGCCCCCCCGTGATCATTTATGCCACCATGGGAAGAAAATTGTCGCTCGCCTGAACGAATACCTCCTCTCTTCACCCACTTCATAATTCATCCCACATATGTTTTTCACCCAACGTGTGACGTTCCGGTGGTATTGGCTTGCAGTGAAGATGTGTACAAGAAAGATCTCGTCTCGGCTGATATGCCAACAATGACCATCGTCTTCAGCCGTCTGTTCGCACCACTTCGACTGAACAATGTTTCACAAATCAAGAGTCACAATGAACCTCAGGTCGAGTTGTCCTTGTTACCTTGTGTTAGTAAGTTCCCCTTTTGTTCTGAACGGCAGTTGCCGCGACGTTCGAATCTCGGCCGAGTCGTTTGAACCTTTTATTGTCGAAGAACGACATTCACAGAGTACAATTTAAAATTTCAAAACGTGGATGTGTGCAGTACACC
Source organism: Eptatretus burgeri (assembly GCF_056783735.1). Taxonomy (NCBI): domain Eukaryota; kingdom Metazoa; phylum Chordata; class Myxini; order Myxiniformes; family Myxinidae; genus Eptatretus; species Eptatretus burgeri. The sequence goes on from NC_140964.1 coordinate 135,953,464, forward strand.
AGTCAAGGGGAATTCCAGGATGGCAAAAAGAATCCGATTTATTCTGAGCTCGGCACAGAAACTATTTTCATCATGGATGGTGAGCTGTTCTCACATATCACATATCTCATGTGCTCAAGGTCATTGTGGACCCACATAATTCGATTTGGTCGACGCCCATCAGGTAAACTCCCCAATGACTGGAAACGCTCGATTGTTCAAGTGATTCACAAACCAGAGAGGATTCACCAAATCCACGTCCTCCGATCGCCCGACTGCAATCGCCTCGATCTTGTGCAAACGAATGCGGTCAAGATTGTTAATGAATGTCCGGTATACTTCCTTAAAGAGGAAATAACTTGCTGCACAGTTTTTAAAGTGGTTTTACAAAAATATGCTCAACCACCAACCACAATCACCGAGTTTAAACAATCAGGAATCGTGGCACCGAGTCTCAAATGACATTCTTAAGGCTAATGGTACGCTTTTGAAAGCAGGTGATATTTAAAGTTCACCAATTGTTTGGATTAAGAGAAACGTGTGATGTTGCATCGGATGTTTTATTCAATAGAACATTTCAGGTGAGAGTCGGCCAAATTCCTCCAGGTAACATCATAATTACAACACTTTTTAACACAACGACTGACAGCGTCGGCCTCCACTCCTGGTTTTAGAGTAAGCTTGCTTTGTTTACAGATAATACTGCTCTCTGGGATTTGTGGTATGAATGTAAAAAAAAAAAAATGGGGATTTCAATTCTTATCTCCAAACCCTGGTATGGTTATTTGCATCAACAAGAGAAATATCACAAAATTATGGTTTACAGTCGGTGGTATTCATCTCAAAGCTAACTCCGAAGCTACATTTCCATGTGTTCATCTCAAAATATGTACAAAAGGGCCATCATGGGCAACGACTCTGGAAACAAGTCAGGAATGTTTACTGGCTTTTAAAAAGTCCTCATTTCATCATACCTGGACAATGGCAGTCGAGCCTTTCGCGAAATGGCACGAACAAGTCAGAAAGAAACCATGCAATCCAATGAAACGCGTACCGTAAAAACACCGAGGAGTGTTAAAACCACATCTGATTTAGTTCCGAAGGTGGTAGCGAGGGAAAGGCCCCTACTACTGAGATGGGAAGTAAATAAATCAAAGTAAAGGAACAAAGGGAAGTTGTGCTGGTGACAAGCATCCGGGTAAATCCTTTTTTGTTTCAATAAACTGTTGGGAATAACAAACAATGGAGAAAAATTCAAAAGCTCCGTCTTTTTGGACTTGCGTCACGGCAGTTAAAAATGTGAGTTCGAACTCTGTCCCTGGAAATTCCTCCAATGTTACGGTAACGTGGCCTCCTCGGACTTTAGATGCTCCCTGTATTCATCCGGGTCTCATCATTAGGTAGCATGTTCACTTAGAGTGGTCCATGTGTTTGTGAAGGTTAAAGCCTTTTCTGTAACCAGCCACCCGTTAAAGTAAAGTCTTCCTGTTGTTATTGATGCCATGAGAGGTGGTGTACTTGACATTGGGATTATATAGGAAAGTGTAATCCTTGTGTGTACTTTCTGTGAACCAGGCAAGGTGAGGACAAGGTGGGACCAAGAGGAATTTTGGACATGTCTGCATCCTGTGCATGCCATTTGAAACCTCCCCGTGGCCTCACAATGCTTTGAAAGGTGCAATGAGGCCAGCAAATCAGCTTGTTGTCTCCACGACGGCAACTGCGTTCCACCTGATTGGCGGAGCCGGTCTTATCTGGGACAAGGGAACGCGAGGGCGCTGTGGTTGTGGCTGCGGGGGAGATGATAAAAGAGGCTGTGCATGGTGGCAGGGAGTGAGAGGCCATTCAGAAGTGAGAAGACTGCTGGAGCTGGTGCAATGAACCAGATCACTGGCTATCACTACCTCTGCCTTCGACCTCTCTCTCTTTCCCCATCTTCGCTCCTCTCTGCTGGGTGCTGCGGCTGTGGGCTGGTCCGTGTTGCTCACCTGGGAGACCTACTCGCATTGGAGCCTGTTTTCCATCCCTATATTTTTTAAGACCTTGCCGACACCCCTTCGCCCTATCGCCCTCCCATTTGTGAGTAAAAGTGATCTTGTACTTGTGGTACCGAGGTTTATTATTCTATATCAACTGCATTTTTGGTCTGTATTTATTTCTTTATCTTTATTCATGGTTTCAGTCTTCCTTTTGTCTCGGGATTCCCAATCTGTGTTGTCTTGTGGTTTCTTTCCAACAAACTGTTAGTTCTAAGGAACATGTGGTTGTGCGATACCTACTATTATCTCACGCCTGCGCAAACCATTTTGGCTGAGTATGGGTAATCCTCGGGGGAGATGAGAATGTGTGACATTGATATGTCGTGAGACCGGTGGGATTTTGATCTCGACCACATTTGGATCTATGTTGTCTGCATCAGCACGATTACCTTGAATTCGACCATTCACGAACCAGCTTGCTTCTGCACGGCGGGTCCTCCATCGACGTGACAATAATAATAATAATAATAATAATAATAATCATAATAACAACGATAATAATGAAATCCCAGCAGAAAGAACAGGCTTCCAGGCATAATAATGCAGGTAATGCAGGGTATTGATAAGTGTAAAAAAAAAGAAAAATAAAATAAAATAAAAAAATAGTTAACGACGTGTGTATCAGAATATGTGTGCAGTATTACCGTGCCCTCTCCTCGAGGAACGTGTACGGTTTCTGCAGTTTGGAAGAAAGAATCGCTGAAGAAGTTGCAATTTGGTTTTGGTTCTTTCCGTCCACTTCCTTCTGGTCACTCAGAGACATCCCTGAATAATAAAAAAAAAAAAAATAAATAAGAGAGTCATAAAAGATCCCTGCTGTATGGTATGGTCAATTTCCGCATCACAGCAGCGTTTTAGTCAACCCAGTAAAGTGCAACTTCTTCATTGCATCATCCACTGAAAGTGTGTAAAATGACACACTGCACTCCGCTGCGTGCAGGTCCTCGCACATGTCAAACAGCCATCGTGTTTATCAGCATCTTACCGGATCGCATGCATTAAACGATGGCCTATGGCGATAGCTGGACCACCGTCACATCATGGATTCAGCGGGAAAAACCAAAAGAAAGGATCCAGCCTTTCACTTGCAGTGCAATTGCAAATCATTCAGGACACTGAGGCCAAGAGGAAAAGTCAAGCGGACGTCAACAAGAGATTTGGGACTCTCAAAAGGTATGCCGGGGACCGTGCGGGTTATTCGTGTACCTGTTCTGTTCACGGCGTGCAACGCGGGACGAGCCGTAAGAACATGAAAATCACCGACTGTTTTCGACTTCAGTTTGAACGTTCCACCTCGAAACGTTTTGTTTTTGATTTGGAATCATAAACCTCTCCTTTTAGCGTTGCCTAGCAACCAATGAGAGGAAACAATGGTTTCATTGTTTAACCTTTGTCGTTTTTCGATTGAAAAATTACTATCCGTGTTCGCTGTTAAATAAAGAGCGTATTCTGACCACTGTATCCCGATTGACTTTATTTATTTAGCTGGTTGCAGAATTCCAGCAAAATCCACTTCATCAAAAATATAAAGTTCACGCGTGTTACGTCTGTGCGTAGGATGGACTCCAGTATCTGCTTGCAGGCTGCAAGCATGCCCCGTTCGTACCGACAACGCTTAAACGCATTCTATGCACAAATATACCTCCTCATCCTTTTTTTTTTCTTTCTTCTTTTATCCATGTTTATTGTGATGATCCCATTTGTACAACTTTTTCACTGACCCACGCACAATGTGAGAACCCCTTCCAAGTCGGCAGAATCCTCCATTGAGCTTCTGCTGGCTTTCTCTTTGGTGATGGAGATACTTAATTTCTGCGACAATAATGCGGCATTCAAGAGGCATTGTGAGTCATTCACAATGGAGAGATGAGATTGTACGTGTCCACCTCCGCCGTTGAAGGCGGGCGGCGGTTATGTTTTCACTCCTGTGTGTCTGTGAGCACTTGATCTGGATCTTGATCCAGATCCTATAATTTGTTTTCGTGATTCTTCACCATTGAGTGATTGGGTCAACAACGATCTCAAATAGCTGTGGATCGATTCGGACGAAACTTGGTGGAAGAGTTGGGAAGGTAACAAGAACAAGTTGATTCGATTGTGGTTCAGGTCGGGATGCAGATCCGACCTATCAGTGGGATACAAAACGTCAGCTGTTCCGCCTGGCGGAGGGACGCGCTCTACCTCGTGCCATTGCAGTTATTTATTTAATCTTTTATTTACACCAATAATTATCATTGCACTCAGACGACAGACAAAGTACGTGTCAATATTTAATCTATCGTGGTGCAACATGTTTGTTTATTTTGCTGAATGTCACAATTAACTTCAAAATTTTGGGCAAGCATTTGAACGTGACTGTTGTTTTCAAATCCAAAGATAACCTGGTGGTCGAACAACTTATTAAGGTTGTTAAATGATAAACCCTTCAATAAACAACTCCGAGCAAAATTGTTGTCAACATAAACAATGAAACATAATTATTTAGAAAACGAGTCAAAACTAGGATTATACGATTGTCTAACATCCCACCTTTGAAGCTGTCCTGCTGTCTGTGTGGAATCGTGACCTCATCCGAGGGTGCACTCAGGGGTCCACGGATACTCTCGGAAAAGTAGCTCACTCGGAACCGATAGGAGGACCCCGGAGTTAACTCGGTAACATGCAGTCTCGGTTCTGCCAAGTCAGATGCGACTAGTTGCCAGCACTCTGCTTCTGTGGATGGAAACATTCAACTGAAAAAAACTTGGAACACGAAGACTTCATCATTTGAACAACAACTCGGTTTCATTTCAGCTGGAAACGATCTTGATTGCTTCGATCTGTTCTCCATCGTTACCCCGTGTTCGGCCAAAAATTAGAGGCAATGCAAGTTAAATTCCGTGGAAAAGTTTCGTGCAAGGATCTGTCGTCGGTACCTGCCGACCACCTATGTGAAATGTGTGAAGTTGCAGAACAAAAATGTATCATGTATGAAGCACTCAAAAAAAAAAAATCACCCTTTTCAAACATCTCAAGCTGATACACGACTGTGCCGGTTGTCTCCAGATCTTCCCAGGAAACCAGAGCTCCACTGGGGTACAGCTGTGTCACCGCGGGCCTCACAAGCTGCCGAGGCAACTCTGTTCAGACGGCACGAGATAAATGTCTGCACCACAAGCCTTGCAAGACAAGATAAGTGTCATGGCAGGAAATACACCGAGTGGTTTGCCACTGACTTCCTTATGCAAAACAGACAGGAATTTGGAGTCTGGGTCGGGTACCAGCAAAAAATAGCCAACTCTGATGGAAAGGTATCGGCGGATCTATAATTCTGGTACATTCTGGCACATTCTCTCCTGGTACTCCAGCACAAACGACTTCAGAATCCCCCCTCCCATCTTAACAACCCCTTCCCATTCCCATCTAGCAACTGCTCTCTCACACCTGTCCACCAAAGCAGCCAATACATCTAGCCAAAGCTTAGACCCGCATCATAACCTAACACTGTCTTTCAAACATAGCCGGAGAGGAACCTTAATTGGCATGATCAGATCATGTACCATCATGCTCTACACAGAGTATCAGTTCTGCTGTCAAAGCAGTTTCTTGGCAAGGGTTGTAATTCTGGAAGGGCCACCCCTCCAACACAGGAAGTCAGGGCAGAAATTTGGAATTTGGTGATAGTGCCGGCCTACTCGCCTACTCTTTACACGAAGGACACCACGCGATCTATAACGTCCTCCAATGAATGCCGGTAGACGGCACAGCCAATTGAACGTCCATCCGAGGGATGGCACACACACATTGATGAATCACACCAGGATGAGAGTTTGTAGCTGGATCGGGATTCAAACCCAAGCGAGATAGCTCAGAAGTGAGTTGAGTGCGAGTACCTTTCGGTCAACCTGCCAGCCTAATTGACATGACCTGGGTTATTTTAAAATTTGGATTGAATTATGCAACGTAGATATAGTAAACAGGTAAACCTTCCATTTGCCCCAGGTGACAATAACTTCCGTTCCAAACGTCTTCATAAATAATGATACAAGTTATCTATGATGGATTTCACAAGAGCTGATCAACTCTTCCCGCCCCCCCCTCAGATTATCCTAGATGCTGAACTCCAGATTATGAAGGACTAGCGGAGTACCCACCACCTGGGTGGGTCGAGTCTGTGCACCACTTGCTGAAAAAAATGTATCGTCCACGTTTTGTAAGAAGACTATCGATGTTTGTTTGCTGTGCACTTAAAATGTTTGAGAAGGTCTAAACTCTAAAGGGGACGTTCCAATCGTAGCCAGTGTTGAACTGGTCAAAAGGGTCTAATCTCTCAAGCATGTAAAAAATATCTAAAAAAAAGGTCCAAGTGATCTCAAAAAAGCTCTAAATGGTCAAGGGTTCAAGCTGTCTAATCTGTCTGAGGATCTAAATGGTGTTCAGGGGTCCAAAGATTGTAAGGAGTCTTTGGGCTCTAAACGGTTTTTAGAGACTTTCGGGGTCTTCGGGATCTTATGGATAACTGGGGTTTAAAGGGTCTGAAAGGTCATAGGCGTCTAAAGGGTCTTTGGGGACTAAATGGTCTTTGAGATCTTAAAGGGTCTTAAGGATGTTAGGGGTCTTCGGTCGGAGTCGTAGTGGTCTTAAAGGATCTTCGGGATCTTAAATGTTTTTGGGTTTGTTTTGAGTTTTGGGGGTCTCAAAGGGTCTACCAAGGTCGAAGGGGTCTCAGCAGTCAGGCCAGGTAAGGTCAGGTATGGGAGCATGGGCCGGAGCAGCGCATCGCTGCATCCGCTTTCAGCCGGGACTCCCCGGACTTCCATCTGGCCATCCCACAGGCAGATTCCTGGCGCATCCCCATCTCCTTGAGATTCTGATGAACCTGCTGCAACCGCGAGTTACATGGTCGGCCCATTAGCCTCCTCCACGCACGAGGCTCCCTCGCTGAGAGAATCTGGTGGGCAGGATCAGCATCAGGAAAACGAGCCACGTGTCCATACAGCATCAGCAGACACTCACGGAAAATGCAGGTAACAAATCTCATTTGAGTCTCTCTCAGCAACGGCTCGTTGGACACAAAGTCCAACCAGCGACTGCTAGGGATTCTCTGAAGAGACCGGGCATCCAAAGAATTAAGTCGCCGTCCCAGATCTATGGTCAGAGTCCAAGTCTCACATCTGTCGAGCAAGACTGGAAGCACCAAGGACCTAAAGACTCGGACTTTCGTCCTCCCGCACAGGTACCGGCAAGCGCCACACCCCATGATCCAGTGAATCCATGACTCCCCAGGCCCGACCCAGATGTCGATTAACCTTCTACTCTCAGCCAGCAGAGATATGAATATCACTGAGAAGGTAAGTGAATCTCTTCGTGACCTCAACATCCTCACCATGAACAGGCACAGACAAGACAGCAGCATCCAAGATGTAATTGAAAGCCTGTATCTTACATTTGACCGAGGAAACCGGTAATCCCAGTGGATCCGACTCCTCATTCAGAATCTCGAGGGCCCCCAAAAGGACATCTGGAGTCTCCAAAAAGATGACTGCATCATCTGCAAAATCAAGGTCAGAGATCTTGACATTCCCAAACAATGCACCGCAGATTGATGTCTTAGACATCCTCCCCAGAATCCTGTCCGCACAAGTGACGAAAAGTGTGGGAACAAGTAGACACCCCTGATAAGTCACAGATGGTACCACCGCATCTCAATTCACTCTCAGTACAAGAGTAGAGTTTAGACATCAGATCGATCAGTTTGGGTGGCACCCCACGAAGCCCAAGAATCCTCCAGAGGACATCCCGATTCACTGAATCGAACGCTTTACAGAGATCAACATAGGCTGCAAGCAACCCCTGCCGAAACTCTCGTCTGCCTTCGGTGAGGACCCGAAGAGCAAGGATACGGTCAACCGTTGACCTCTTTGGTGTAAAGCCTGACTGCTCTGGACGCTGGTGCTCAAGCAGATGGTGGCGAACCCTATCGAGAATTATCCGAGCAAAGACCTTGCCCGGCACTGAGAGCAGCATCACCCTTCCATAGTTGCAGTCCTGGCGATCACCCTTCCCTCTTCAGAGAGGGACAACAAGGCCCCTCCTTCCAGTCAGTTGGGATGATGCCTGTGTTCAAGGCAGAGCACAGAACTGCATGCAACGACACGAGTACAGCATTTCCACCAGCCTTTAGAAGCTCAGCATGGACACCACAGATCCCAGGAGCTTTACCCCATTTCTTCACCACAGTTATTTACCCCTGTGGTGTACACAAGTACACCACAGGAGCTGCGGCTTCACCGCAGCCTGTGCTTCCACAAGCAAAGGTGGACCACATTTGATTGGAGGGTCAGCAATCGGGATAGTAACACCCCTGACATCCAGCTCGAGAGCTGCTGGATCAGCACAGCATAGTCGCTCAAAATAACCAGCCGAGCAGGCCTTCCTTCGGACTTCTCGATCGAGAGCCCACCGCGCTCCGCTCAAACAGCAGTCTACCGAAGGATGGGCTTGGAGAAACGCAATGTGTGAATTCCCCTATAAGCGGGAAGAGAATCATTTGACCACAGGTGATGCTCTACCCCCTCACAGATTCCTTGCACATAGGCCTTCATGTCCACCGTTGGTGCACGTACAGTTTTACGCCTCAACTTGGTGAACAGCGCAGCTCTGCCATTCAGCCTGGCCCTGCGACTCTGGTCAATGGTATCCAGTGTCCCTTGAGAGACAAAATTCTTCTTTGCCCCACGGTGAGTTCCGAAACATCGACCAGCAACATCAACATTGACATCAAGGTGGTCTTGAACAACAACAACAACAACAACAAGAAGGACGGTGGTCTTGAAAGCACTCCACAACTCTTCAGAATTCCCCAAAGCACCCAGACCCCCAATTTCCCACTCAGCCACACTCTCATCCTTGAGCTTGCCAACATCCAGCCTCGGCTGGAATTGTGCCATTCTCCTGGATTTAAGCTGCAACTTCAGAGTTGCTTCAACAAGCCCGAGGTTGGTATTAAGGAACTGAGCTCTCCGGTAGACCCTGCAGTTCTGGATCATCCTCCAGTGACCATCAATGAGCACATGGTCAATCTCCTTTGCCACACCGCCAGCGTTGGAATACCAAGTCCAGTGATGAGCCTATGGGCGCTGAAACCATGAACCGGCCACCCTAAGTCCATGACTTCTTGCGAAGTCAAGGAACTTAGTGCTATTCTGGTTCACAGTTCCAAACCCATGGGGATCAACACACATCTAATAACCATCCCTATCAGTTCCAGTTGATGCATCAAATTCCCCCAAGACTAGAAGAGTATCTTGCCTCAGGCACTGATCAACCACAGACTCGAGCAGGGCATAGAATGCATCCTTCATGGTGAGATCACCCGCCTCAATCGGAGAATAGACAGAGACCAGGGAAATTACACCCATTCGGTGATGAATCCTTCATCTCAAAATACGCTCATTGACCGGTGTTACCTCAATTATCATTGGAGTCAGATTATTGGAAACGGTTATAGCAACTCCTTGGGCATGGTAACCATCAGAGTGACCAGACCAATAGTAGGTGTAACCACCCGCCATGATCTCGCCGCAATCCGGTCTCTGAACCTCAGAGAGAGCTGCAATACCGATGTCCAAACGCTTGAGCTCAGATGATAACAGAGACAGGTGATCATCCTCTCTTCTTAGGGATAGGACATTCCAGGCACCCACCCAAAGGGACCGCCTCAGGTTAACCCAAGGAGACCGCCATCTGGCGGATGACACCTCAGCACCACCCGAGACACACTTCGACAATCTGACCAGAAACATTACCCCGTAGTTTTCGTCCCATCATCAAAGAGTGGGGTCCCGAAGGCTTTGCCCCAATCCCGTCATCCGGTGAGCTGCCCTGCGAAGGGAAGCTGCACAGGAGGTACTCCCACGGAGTGGGTTTTCAGATTTCTTTGTGCTTTTCGTATGTTTTGTGGAATGAAGGGTTTTACGGTGGCCGGAGTGCAAATGCTGCCACCAACTTCCTTCTCGAAAAGGACCCCAACTGCAGGAGGACATCCACAGACACAGTGGGGAACTCGATGTGGATGGCCATTGGAATGCAATGAGCTCCTCCACCCTTTGACAGGTTTTGTTTTTCGTCTCAATGTTCTGAATTCCTCAGTCGTTTTAATGTTCACAAGGTTTAAAAGGTTTTATATCAATGATCTTCATGATAATGTTCTTTCTCAGCAAGCCATGTGTGATGATGACTCCTCACTTTACTGTACATCTGCTGATTCACTCAACACTACTCTTAATGAGGTTAGAGTTTCACTGGACAATGATTTCGAGAATGTGTTGAAGTGGGGGCATGACTGGCTGGTAACCTTCAATGCAAAGAAAACTAAATTGTTGTCCACGTCTCACTCCAGAAACAGGTCTTTCCCTTCTGTGCACATGGGGGCTTCAACCTTCACGGAATCATCTGAGCTTCAGCTTCTCGGTCTGGACATCTCAACCCTTTTGCCATAAGTATGTTTCTGATATTGCTCAGAGCGCTTCCAAGTGAGTTGGTTGTCTCTATCGAGCGCAGAGGTATTCACTTCCCGATTTTGTTTTGGAGCTGTACAAGACAACTTTTTTGTCCCCTCATGTCATACTGTTGCCACATTTGGGTTGGAGCACCAGCTTGACACTTATCTTTACTTGATCGGCTCCAGAAATGCAAAGTTAACCTGGTTGGTGTGGAGATGGGATCAACTCTTCAACCGCTCTCTCACCGCAGGTCAGTTGCCAGTCTTAGTCTGTTCTACAGATAGTTTTCATGGCAAATGTTCTGCTGGAGTTTCTAACTTGGTTCCTCCAGTGCGAATGTTTGGACGCAAGACTCATTTTGCTATCTCTGCACACCCATGCACTATAGCTGATCCAAAATGCGGAACAAAAGGCCGTGCAGAGAGTTTTATCCCTCGTGCTGTCTCGCTTTGGAATTCACCACCTGCAACGTGCTTCCCGTTATCCGACGATATACCCAGCTTTAAGAGGAATGTCAATTCCTACTTTCGAGATCTTTCAGGTGACATCGCATTTCACCTGATTTTTTTATATTTTTTTCTGCTTCCTGTGTCTTGGATGTTTTCTTGTTATTTTTCTCTTTCTTTTATTTTGTTTTATCCTTATATTTATGTTATCTTCACTTATGCCCTTACCGAGAGTGGCTTTATGCCTTGTACGGGGGTGATTTCCCCCCAAAAAAGGTACATTCCCAAAGTATGTAATTTACAGACATATTGTCACACAGCTTTACGGACGGATTTAGAGATTGCTTCATGGCTTCCCCATGTTTATCTTGCCAAAACGAAGTTTTTGCAAGATATGTTAGTCAGCTTGTATGTTTTTTTGTTTGTTTTTTTTTTGTTTGTCTGTAATCACATATCGATCACTCTGCAGAGCACAGTTATCATTGGAAATTTTTGTAACTTCGCATATCAGAGTCCTATAGAGGTCCCTTTCAGCGCATAAAATTTTCAAGGTCAAGGTCAAAGGTCAAGGTCACTGTCGCAAATCAGGGGAGTCGACAAAACGCTTATTTTTTGAGTAATTTTGATCGGATCGTCTTCAAACTTCATGGGAATATAGTTCATGGTCTGGCGCTCAGCTGATTAATTTTTGGTGGCGATCGGCCTTGACCTTCATGGTTAGCGCTGGAGGTCGAAAGTTTTTGACCCCAAGGTTAAATTTTGAAATCTTAGTTACCATATCGAGTAATACCTCATATGAAAGCGCTTGATAAGTGCTTTCCAGATCTGTCAAAGGTTTGATGCTATGACGTCATTTGATGACGTCATGGCGAAAAAACGGATTTTTCATGAAAATTTTATTTGTTTGTTTGTCTGTAATCATTGGATTTTTCACCTTTATATCACTCTGTAGAGCACAATTCTCATCGGAAACTCTTGTGGGTACACATATCGTAGTATTATTACAATACCCTTCAGCACACATAAAGGTCAAGGTCAAGGTCAAAGGTCAAGGTCACTTTGCGGTAAATCATGGAGGTCGACGAAACCCTTATTTTTTGAGTAATTTTAATCGAATCATCTCCAAACTTTTTGGGAATGTAATATATGGTCTGGTGCTCAGCTGATTAGTTTTTGGTGGCGATTGGCCTTGACCTTCATGGTTAGCGCCTGAGGTCGAAATATTTTGACCCCAAGGTCAAATTTTGAAATCTTTGGTACCATATCGTGTAATCCCTCAAATTGAACACCTCTATGAGTGCTTTCTAGATATGTCAAGCTTGAGACATTATGACGTCATTTGGTGACGTTATGAGGCAAACGCATATTTTTCATGGTTACTCTGTAGAACAATTCTCATCGGAATCTCTCGTAGGCAGATATTCCTCAAGGAGTCGCTCCTGGTGGATAGCAGCTCTGTTCACCTCAGTGTGACCTTAAAGAAGTCACACGTGGTCACCTTTTGGCAAGATATGGGTCACCCTGTGGGTGACATTGGTTTTATTTTTACTTTTATAGTGCCTTCAGAAAGTATTCACACCCCTCAACTTTTGCCACATGTTATTGTTACAGCCTGAATTTAAAATGGATTAAATTGAGATTTTTTTTGTCACCGATCTACAGAAAATACCCCATAATGACAAAGTGAAGACATTTTTGTTCGAAATTTTTACAAATTAATTAAAAATGCAAAGCTGAAATGTCTTGCATCAATAACTATTTTTCTTGCCACTTTATATGAACTTTTTGTGAGCATTACTTGGCTCCTACTCAGACCACAAGGGCAGTACATCATGCACAAGAGTATTTTTTTTGAATGCGCCTTACTTTCTATCGTCTGGCATTTTCCACAAGCCATTGAATGTTCCTTCTTTTCTATTGTTTGCCACATGGCACATACCATATAAAGGGTCTTTTTCTATGTCCCTGGCATTTTCCCCAAGAATGGGTACATAGTTCATGGATGGTGTTTGAGCAGTTGACTTTGTACATACTTTGTAGATGATAATTAAATGACTGAGTACGTACTTTGTGAATGATGATTCAATGAATGAATGAATGTGTACAATTGCAGACGACTTATTTGATGCACAAATAAATTGATCTACTAATACATATCCATAAATGAAAGATAGTGCTGCCCTTCGGTGGAATCCAAGCAGAATTTCATGTTTCTGACAGTTATTTGTGGATGATGCTTGGATAGTTGAATATGAGCAAAAAATAGCAAAAAAGCAAAAATAATGACACAAAGTTGGAACTCGTTTTGAAAGTCATTAATTCGATGTACTGGCCGATGGATATTCCAAGTTTCAGATAGTTTCAATTTGAGATATGGAGATATGAGCACCAACACATTTCGGGTGGATGGACAGACAGACTGACAGACACACAGACACTAACGTTGATTTTGAGAGTTTTCATTAAAAACTCATGAATGCGGAAATCGACGTTGCTGAAATTTAGAACATATTACCTCGACATACAAAAAATTCGCTTCTGAAATTTGCAGCCAATTTTGTCCAGAAGAAGCCGGGAAACTAATTTTCAGTCCCTGTGTTGAAGTTGCATAGAGAGAAACCGTCCCATATAAAGGGAGGGGCACTTCGTGCTTCCCTTGAATATGGATCATTGTTTCCCCCAGAAAGGAAGGTAATGGATAATTTAATAATCATTAAATATATCCACATTCATCCAGATATCTTATGGTTTGAGCCAAGTGGATGTGCTAATATGGATCTCATGAAAATGCTTCTTACACCAAACCTTTGATATATTTTGATAATTTAACAAAGACCCACAAAGTCAAACTTTAAACAGGAATGTCAGCTGCTCTCACAAGGTTTCAATACGAGCCACAGAAAAGAGGACATTATTGGTCTTAATTATTCAAAAATCGAAGATTTCCAAGTAAAGTATATTGGTTGGTCCAGTCTGTTATTCTGTCTGTCTACCTATCAATCACCTACAGGTCGTAATTCTACATCGATCTTCACAAAACGTACCACCTGATAGAGGTAGTCAAAAGCTAGAAGCCTATTACTTTTTTGAGGTAAATGGTCACTGGATTGGTCTACCAATCAAAAGCTAAAAGCCTATTGTTTTTGAGGTCAAAAGGACAAAGGGTCATCGGTCAAGGTCACATAAAATTGTCAGTTTTCATTCGATTGACTTGAAATTTACAGCAAAGGCTGACAAAGGATGGTCAGGGCCCAAGAGGTACACATACTCACTCGCCTCTGAGCCGTCGAGCCTGGGTTTGAATTCTGACTCATTCTGGTGTCTCGCAGGCAGGATGATTGACCAATGTGTGCATCCCTCGGATGGACGCTAAACTGGGCATCCCATCCGCCTTTGCTAAGAGTTGGAGAGTTGTTGCAGGCATCCTGAACAAATTTAAAATTGCTGCCTTAACCTACAGGGGGAGCTGCATCAGCAGCACAGCCATGCCCCCTTCAGCCAATGATGATACTCACAGCCATGTGCTGCATAAAAAAGTAGAGGAAGAATGACAACAGTTGGTTGCACGTAAGAATACTCAAGCTCACTCACCAATTCACATCTACAGTTAAACTCACTGTACTGTTTAAACACAACTTGTTGAAGGTCATGCATCACCAAATTGGATGGATAATCTCGTGTGAATTTCATCCGTTTTGATATTCTCACATGAAGGAACTTTAGGATACACCTCCGCACCACAGCACATGTGACGATGTTGGCCACCACATTGGTTTTACCCAGACTGCTTTGACCAGTATTTATGTCACTTCCAGTAGAGCTTGCTCAGGGTAGGCAATAAAAAAAAAATTCCACGAAAATTTTACTTTGAATAAAATATGGATGGCACTGCCATCCACTTCATTACATTCTCTAATCTTCTTTCTTTGGTTTCCACCGAGGGGGGGGGGGGTGGCTCTTGGTTTTTGTGCTCGACTCTTCCCTTGTGGTGCTAATAAAAATAACAGTAGATATAATACCCTCTCCCATACATGTGCAATGTGCACACTGGATGTAAGCTAAATTCAAAAGTTGAGCATGGGGGAGGAGAGGGAGGGGGATTTCACTATTTTATTATAAATTTACCGTGCCATTGTGAGAGCACAATCGACTGTTCGATGAGAGGGTGGTGCTTTTGTTTCTACCATACAACCAGTGGCATGTTATTACAAAAATATCATCTTGTCGACTTTTTATATTCTCCAGTTGCTGCGAAGGAAACTAAATTATTTTTTAATATTGCCAGTTGCAAGCACCTGTAGCCAAGAAGTGAGTTATTAGCTGTAGGTGGCATCATGGTTGTGGCATGATTGGAAATGATGTTAGCACTTTGTGGTCAATTGAATATCTATAATATGGACTCACTCGCCAGGGTCACATAGCAAGTAGAAACAGCACGTCCTGCACAGTTCGTAGCAACACATTGGTATCTCCCAGCATCGCCACTGGTGGATCCCAGTACCGTCATGATGTACCGTCCATCGGGTGCACATGAAAGTTGCACCCTGTTGTCTGTGCGTAGCGGTTCTCCATCTATGGGTGGCAGAGGGAACATTTTCTGATATGGTCAACAAAAGGGTAGAGCCAGCATTGTTTTTCTGAGTTTTCAGGTTAAACAGCAGTAATCTGGAAGGAATTCAAGTTAAAATTATCGTAAAACCTCCCAGAAACCAAATGAAGATATTTGGAATTTTAAGCAATGAGAACAGCGATTGGTTTGGTTAATATCTTATTACAGTCACAACACTCTCATTGCTGGAGGATACAATATGATTTTGGGAAATTACAAACAATCTAGATTTGGTGAAGTAATGTACAGAGATGATGTTCAGTGATGAAAAAATAAATTTGAAAATGGTACAAAATGAGACTGCTTTGAGCTTCATACGAGGTAGTCATGAAAAAACAGCTGTGGCATTAGGAAACAAAGACAATGAAAAACCAGGCGGAACTGTTGACATTTTGTATCCGGACCTGAACCAAAATCTAACTGGCTTGTTTTTGTCACCAACCCAACTCATCCTATTTTTGTCATAACTCATCCATAACGTTTTGACATGTCACGCTGTATATCTTGTTTGGCCCGATGGTGAAGAATGGTGAAGAATTACTTAAAAAAATTTTTTTATCGAATCCACAAACTAAGTGAAAAGCTTGGTAAGGCAATTGGTTAATTTCTGTCCGACCGTCTTATCAGTTTATAATCAAGGAACAGCTTATTTAAATCAAATGTTATTTTCTGAATACGAATCGGCACATGAATATGAAGACAAGTGTTTCATTTTACCATACATTGGCACTGAATTCATCCCATTTGAGCACTTTTTAAGGGTGCTACAAGGGACATAAATAACAGGCACGAATAACCGATGTACGTGTGGTGTAATAGACGCTGGATAATAGGGTGGTTAAAAAGGTGGTAAAACTCGGAATTCATATATGTATACACCTTTAAACCTCTTTAAACCATTAGGCCATAAAAAAAATGTTGCATTGGCGTAACCCGCCCGACCATAAAAATTCCGCCGACCCTACGTTTTTTTTTTTGTTTTTTTGCTATCGATTTCAAGTATCTTGTTGATTGCGATCGCGATCGCAAAAACCCGGAAGTGTTTCGGACAGAACCCGCCGACAAAAAGGGTGGTACTCGAGCCGGGGGAGATTTTGGGAGGGATTTATTAGGAAAAAAAAAAAAAAAAAAAAAAGATCCCGACCGACCTACCCTATTTTTCAGTGACCCGTTACGCCAATGCAACATTTTTTTTTTTTGGCCTTATTTAGATTGAATTATATACTTGAAGACTGTACAAACCAAATCATATTCATAATACTTCAAAGAACCATGTTTTGTTATCGATATATTGCATTAGCGGGCATGCCATGCATTTCGGGTTAAACAGGAGGCGGCCATTATGAAGATGTACCATCATCTCCATCAACTCATCTTTATCGTCACCATCATCAACATCACAATCACATTACTGGATCAAGTTTACCATCATTATTATTAAATGTAAATTTCATGAATAATTTAATGAAGTAACAACAACAAAAAACAAACAAAAAAACCCATTATTTTGTGTTCTTAATACAGGAAAATATTTTATTTGATATTTTAATTCAGGAAAGTACTTTATTTCATTTTCTTAAAACAGGAAAATAATACTTTATTTGATGTTCTTAATACAGGAAAATAATACTTTATTTGATGATCTTAATACAGGAAAATAATACAGGAAAATAATACTTTGTTTGATGATCTTAATGCAGGAAAATAATACTTTATTTGATGTTCTAAAAACAGGAAAATAATACTTTATTTTGTCCTTAATACAGGAACATAATACTTTATTTGATGTTCTTAATGCAGGAAAATAATCCTTCATTTTATGTTCTTAATACAGGAAAATAATACTTTAATTGATGTTCTTAATACAGGAAAAGAATACTTCATTTGATGCTCTTCATTCAGGAAAATAATATTTTATTTTGTTCTTAATGCAGGAAAATAACAGTTTGTTTTATGTTCTCAATACAGGAAAATAATATTGTTTTATGTTCTCAATAAAGGAAAATAACAGTTTGTTTTATGTTCTTAATACAAGAAAATAACACTTTATTTTATGTTCTTAATACAGGAAAATAACAATGTTTTATGTTCTTCATACAGGAAAATAACACCTTATTTTATGTTCTTAATACAGGAAAATAACACTATTTTATTTTCTTATACAGGAAAATAACTGTTTTTTGTTCTTAATACAGGAAAATAACTGTTTCATGTTCTTAATACAAGAAAAGAATGCTTTATCTTATATTCTTAATACAGGAAAATAATACTTATTTTATGCTCTTAATAACTTTCGTTTCTCATATATAATTTTTTTTTCTTTTAATTACCTCACACAGTCTTGAGAAAAATGACATAGGAAGGGTCATTTCAACTCTTGCTTTGCGTTTCCGAGCACGATCTATATTTTCTATGAGGCACCATTGTGTCTGCATCTCGATATTCCCCAACACCGAGCACCGAGTGGCAAATTTGATCAGCCGAGATAACGGAAAATGGCGTAATATTTTGTCCAAGTACTGCAAAACTGGAGGTTCTTGGAAGTAGCGAAAAGGCGATTTGCATTCTGCAGTGTTCAAGTATATAATTAAATTGAAATAAAGTAAAGGTTTTAAAGGTTGTTGAAAAAAAAAAATCCACCTTTTTTCAGAGGTTTACCACCGTTGACGCACTGTCTTTTACACCACTTTATTCAACACGTCAAATTAGTTCTTCCTGTTGGTTGTTTGTGTCCTTTATGACATCCCTAAAACAGTAAGTTTCCTCCTGGAATGTTTTTCGATTTTGTTTAACTGCCAGACAGATAGAAATATGAGAACAGTTACCTTACTCCTCTGTGTGCAGTTGCGATCAGAACGAGATTCCATACTGTTTCCCAATTCAGAGCCAAAGTCCTGATAAACTTCAGGTTCATGTTCCGATTTGTGTTCAAAATATAACATTCAATTGAAATCACGTAGTTCCTTATCATAGACTGATGTCCATAGACAGAGTGGACCAATTGCTTAACTCTGCTTTGTACGCTTCGTGAACACGTGGTAAAAATTTTTTTTTCACATTTGGAGCATACAGCATGTCTAAACAATTTAAATGGTTGGATTACATTCAGGGTTATATTCAATAATTTGGTAATGTTTTCATGTTGAATTTGGACATTGGGATTGAAACCAAGCCTGAGAGAGCTTCATTCATTCATTCATTTATTCACATGCAGCACGCAGCAGCTGGGTTGCATCATCGCTGGAAGGGTGGCTGTGACTGTGATGCAGTGCCCTTGTAGGATATGGCAAGAATTTGGAATTTGTTCGAGGTATTGACGAGAGCTCGCTTCCTTTGCGTGGAAGACACCGTGGGATCATTAACATCAACCAATGAGCAGTGTCGGCAGGTGGGTACTTCAGCTTAACAAAACATATATGGTTCCCTCACTCTGAATGTCAAACACCAGGGTGACAGTTTATAGGTAGGTTGGGATTCCAATGCAGGTTACACAGTTCAAAGGGGAGTGTGCATACAGAGGCCATCCTCCGAGCCCCCATGGCACAGATCAAGACAACAAACAGATCTACCCCGGACAGGCTTTCTTATTTTTTTTCCTTGCACTGCCTGGCAAATGTTATGTAAACATCTTTAAGTATCTTATCCATTTTTCTGGCTCACTAAATTTTTGACACATTGCACTCACCCTTTAACCAGCAGATATCAGGAAATGGTAAGCCATCTGGCAGACACTGCAGTGTGATCGGATGGCTGTCAATGACGTTTTCATCTCTGAGCTCCACTGGAAATCGTGGAGGAAGACCTGTTCACACAACCCCAGCTTGTGGCTCACACAACCCACTCAACCAAACAACTTAAAATGGTGTGTGTGTGTGTGTGTGTGTGTGTGACAAATATATATTAGGAGTGACTGGAGGACATGCTTAAACAAAGATTGCGCGAATGGTGGGACTTGATTTCACAGCTTTCATGGGGAGGGGATGGGAGGGGGTGTGGTGTTCGTTCTGAAGAACTTGATGTTCTCCATGTTTTGTAACATGATAAAGGCTGCATATCCCTTGGAAGTTTTCATAACACATGTTCAAAAAGTGGTTGATTCTTTTTTTTTTCTTCTCCTTTTTGGAATGGTAAACTCCGGCCTTCCCTCATGTCTTGGAACCATTCTTTTGAAGTCCAGGCTAATTTGTGTCCATTCATTGCTCCCTTCCCCACAACCCGTGCACCTCATTGGTTTCCCTCAACCCTATGGAGTACTTTTGGCTTTGGATCCCTCACCATAACATGAACGTATTGTTTCTTTGTGTGGTCTACCATCCCCCAAACTCCAATGGCTTAATGCATGATGATCTCCACAAACAATTACACTCAGCTCTCTGCTGTTTCTCACTTGTGGACACTTCAATTGCCACCACGCCAGCGAGCTTGGTCAGCGCCGGATTTAGAGCAGGGCAGACTGGGCAGTTTCCCAGGGGCTTCCACAATATGGGGGCCTCCACCAAACTGTTTTTCAGTATCAGCAGGCATATCTTCTAAAATACTCAAAAAAATTGGTTTATGATGCAGATTTGCATTATAAATAATAAAAAGTTGTGTTATGTTCACAAGTCCAAATTGTAAGAAGACAGGAGGAGTGAGATTATAATTATCATAGGATGACCAGTCAATCACTGCCCAGGGGCCTCATGTCCGAAATTGCCCATGGGCCTCCACAGCCCTAAATGTGGCACTGGGCTTGGCATTGATTCACCTACTTCATCACATGGCCGAACAGTTTACGTTTTGTATCCTACCCATAGGCTTGATCTGCATCCGAACCTGAACCCAAATCCAATCGGCTTGTTCTTGTCACCTATCCAACTCATCCATGTAGTTTTGTCATAACTCATTCACGATTTTTTGAGATATCATGCTATGTATGGTTTTTGGCCTCATTTCTCAACGGTGAAGAATCACTTTTAAAATTCTCGTATCGGGATCCGGATCTTCACTAAAATCTAATCATTTCATCCCGTCACATACCCAACCTCTCCACCAAATCGAATCTGAATCCGTACATAACTTTTTGACATATCCTGTTCACAGATGAAGACAGACAGTGGTGAAAAATTAACCTCTGCCCAGCTTTGGTGGTGGAGGTAATGAGAGAACCTCAAAAGCACAGACTTGTAATACTGCACTTTGCAAAAGTTGATCGGTCTGACCTAAAATGTGTTCTCACCAGTAATAACAAGTTCATCATCGTATCAGCTCCTACCACTCATGGCTCCTGGAATTTCTTTGACAATTAACTAATTGCTCTTCTTCACAAGTACATTTCATCCTGCATTCAAATTTCAGTCCTTGATCTTGACCCTGGTAGCTGATGCAAGAAAACAATTGGAATTCTCCTTCTGCAAGGCAACCCCGACTGATTGCAGCTTGCAGTCTCTCCACATGACCTGAACTATTTGTGTAGCTGTCCTATGAAGAACTCAGCCCAAACATCAAGCTTACCTTTAATTCAAATTAGCCAGCCTCTCACTATCCTCCGAAGCCTGGTGGGAGCTGGTCTGGTCTGTTAGTGGTACACGTCCCCCTTCTATTAATTTCCTCAAAAAGGTTGGAATTGTGTTGGACAATGCTCAAGAAAAAGAAAAGTTCAACTGTTTTCAATCAAAAGACTAAGTCTCAAAATCATCCCTTCCTGTACCCACCCTTTCCACCTTTGCAGAATGTTATCTTCAGGATGTTAACTTCTCCTCTACCATAATGGAGAAGTTACTTATCCAGCTCAACACCTCTTCTGCAACTGGTACTGAGAGCATAAATGCTCTAGTCTTCAGGAACTGTGCTTCAGTCCCATCATGCCTTCTCCACTGTCGCGACACAAGGATTGACAATCAAACTAGAGAATCCATTTCTCAAGACAGCCACTGAAAGGAGGTGCATTCTCTGGAACTGCTTAGCTTCACGATCGACCGCAACCTTTCATGGCAGGATCATGTCACAAAGTGAGCATCAAAGGCCAGTCACCATCAAAGGCATTCCTGAGCCACATTGAGCTCATCACAGTGGAAAAGCCTTTCATCTGGACCTCCATGCAGTCAAGGAGGGGGGGGAGGAGGAGCTCCTTGTGAGCCAATGGCCATCCATTTCAAGTGCCCAACTGTGTCAGCGGACGTCCTCTTGCAGTTGGGATACCATTTTATTTGAGGAGGGTGGTGGCAGGATTTCCACTCCGGCCACTGTAAAACCATTCACTCCGTAAAACACACTAAAATGCAAAGAAAACTGAAAACTCAGTTTTCATGGGAGTACCTCCTGTGCAGCTGCCCTTCGAGGAAAGCTCACTGGATGACGGGATTGGGGCAAACCCTTTGGGATCCAGATTCTTTGATGATAGGAGGAAAAACATCCGGTAACCTTCCCAGGTTGGATTGGGGTAGTGTGCGTCAAGATAGTGCTGAGGTGTCATCCACCAGACGGTGGTCTCCTTGGGTTAACCTAAGGTGGTCCATTTCGGTGGGGGACTGGAATGTCCTATCCCGAAGAGAGGATGATCACATGTCTTTGTTATCATCTGAGCTCAAGCGTTTGAACATCGGTATTGCAGCACTCTCTGAGGTTCGGTGACCAGATCATGGCGAGATCATGGTGGGTGGTTACACCGACTATTAGTTGCCATGCCCAAGGAGTTGCTGCAGCTTTGTCCAATAAGCTGACTCCAATGAAAATTGAGGTAACACCGGTCAACGAGCATATGAAACTAAAGATTCATCACTCCTTGGGTGTCGTTACCTTGGTCTCTGAATATGCTCCGACCGAGGTGAGTGATCTCACCGGGAAGGAGGCATTCCATGCCTAGCTCAAGTCCATGGTTGATTAGTGCCCCAGGTGAGACACTCTTCTCGTCTTGGGGGATTTCAATGCATCGACTGGAACTGATAGGGATGGTTATGAGATGTGTGTTGGTCCCCATGGGTCAGGAACTGTGAACCTGAATAGCACGAAGTTCCTTGACCTTGCAAGAAGTCATGGACTTATGGTGGCCGGTTCATGGTTTCAGTGCCCACAAGCTCATCGCTGGACTTGGTATTCCAATGCTGGCGCTGTGGCAAAGGAGATTGACCATGTGTTCACTGATGGTTGCTGGACGATGATCCAGAACTGCAGGGTCTATCAGAGTGCTCAGTTACTCAACACTGACAACAGGCTTATTGTAGCAACTCTGAGGTTGCAGCATAAATCCAGGAGAATGGTCCCATCACAGCCGAGGCTGGATGTTTTCCAAGTCCAACAATGAGAGGGGAGCTGAGGAGTTTGCAAACAGGCTGAATAGATATTTGGGGGGTCTGGGTGCTTTGGGGGATCCTGAAGACTTGTGGAGTGCCTTCAAGACCACCATCCCTGATGTTGTCGGTGGATATCTTGGAACTCACAGTTGGGCAAAGAAGAATTTTGTCTCTCAAAGGACACTGGATACCATTTACCAGAGTTGCAGGGCCAGGCTAAATGGCAGAGCTGAGCTGTTCAGGGAGTTGAGGCATAAAACTGTACTTGCACTAAGGGGAGACAAGGATGCCTATGTGCGAGGAATCTGTGAGGGGGTAGAGCATCACCTGCGGTCAAGTGATTCTTGTCCTGCTTACAGGGGAATTGGTGGGCTCTTGACGTTGGATTCCGAAGTGAAGGCCCGCTGGGGCGATTACTTTGAGCAGCTGAACCATGCTGATCCACCAGCTGTTGAATTGGATGTCAGGGGTGTTCCTCCCCTATTGCTGTCCCTCTAATCAACTGTGGTCCACCTTCATTTGTGGAAACAGGCTGCGGTGAACCGGTTGAAATGGATAAACTCCAGAGATCTGTGGCATCCATGCTGAACTTCCCAAGGCTGGTGGAAATGCTGTACTCGTGTTGTTGCATGCAGTTCTGTGCTCTGCTTGGAACACAGGCATCATCCCAACTGATTGGAAGAGGGGTCTTGTTGTGCCTCTGGAAAGGGAAGGGTGATCACCAGGACTGCAACAACGACCGAGGGGTGACGCTGCTCTCAATTCCAGGCAAGGTCTTTGCTCGGATAATTATAATTCATGAGAGGATTCGCCACCATCTGCTTGAGCACCAGTGCCCAGAGCAGTCAGGCTTTTACACCAAAGAGGTCAACGATTGACCGTATCCTTGCTCTACGGGTCCCCACCGAATACAGACGAGAGTTTCGGCAGGGGCTGCTTGCAGCCTATGTTGATCTCTGTAAAGCATTTGATTCCGTGAATCGCGATGCCCTCTGGAGGATTATTGGTCTTCGTGGGGTGTCACCAAAACTGATCAATCTGATGTCTGAACTCTACTCTGGTACTGAGAGTGCTGTGAGATGTGGTGGTACCATCTTCGACTTATGTCCAGTTGTTACTGGAGTTTGCCAAAGGTGTGTACTGGCCCCCACACTTTTCAGCACTTGCATGGACTGTATTCTTGGGAGGGTGCCGGAGAGATCAAGTTGCGGTGCATCGTTTGGGAATGTCAAGATCTCTGAGCTTGATTTCGCAGATGATTCAGTCACCTTTGCGGAGACTTTAGATATCCTTTTGGGGGCCCTCGATGTGCTGAATGAGGAGTCAGAGCCACTGGGATGATGGGTTTCCTTGGTCAAAACGAAGATCCAGGCTTTCAATGACATCTTGTATCCCGCTATCTTGTCTGTACCTGTTTGTGGTGAGGATGTCGAGGTCGTGGAGAGATTCCCTTAACTTGGTGGTGATATTCAAGTCTCTGCTGGCTGTGAGTCAGAGGTCAATAGACTTCTGGGTCAGGTCTGGGGAGTCATGGATTCACTGGACCATGGGTTGTGGTGCTGCCGGTACTTGTGCAAGAGGATGAAAGTCTGAGTCTTCAGGTTCTTGGTGCTTCCAGTCTTGCTCTTTGGATTTTAGACTTGGACTCTGACCAGGGATCTGAGATGGAGACTTAATTCCTTTGGTACCAGGACTCTTCGGAGAATATTTTGCTATGACTGGTCGGACTTTGTGTCCAATGAGCGGTTGCTGGGAGAGACTCAAATGCAATTTGTTACCTGCATCGTCAGTGAGCATCAGCTGCAGCTGCATGGACATGTGGCTCATTTTCCTGACACTGATCCTGCTCACCAGATTCTCTCGGCGAGGGAGCCTTGTGAGAGAAGGCCGTGGGCCAACCACATGCCTCATCGTTGTGGCAGGTAGATCAGCATCTCAAGCAAATGGGGATGGGCCAGGCATCTGCATGGGGGATGGCCAGACGGAGGCCCCTAGAGTCCTGGCGGAAAGTGGACGCAGCGACGCGCTGCTCCGGCACATGCTCCCATACCTGACCTGACCTGATGCAGTTTGACTCTCCAGTCTGGGCTGGCACTCCTGCTTCCCACCTTGCTCATCTTGATGCAGTCAAACGGAAAGCCTTCCACACCACTGGTATCACAAGGCAAGAGGTGGATTCCCAAAGACTGTCACTCTCCCAATAGCAGCAGATTAATGGAATCTGAATTAATACACACCAGGAGGTTGACACAGCCTGTCTTCCTTCTGAGGTCAGCAAAATGAGTAGCAGTGTACTGGTAAGGGGGACACTGCATCAGCGGCATAGCTGCGTCCCAACCAATGATAAAACCAGTAGCCACAGGCTGCACTCGATAGAG
Organism: Eptatretus burgeri; assembly: GCF_056783735.1. Taxonomy (NCBI): domain Eukaryota; kingdom Metazoa; phylum Chordata; class Myxini; order Myxiniformes; family Myxinidae; genus Eptatretus; species Eptatretus burgeri. Next base: position 135,978,669 of record NC_140964.1, read on the forward strand.
AGAATGGAATCTCTATTTGATAAAAGCTTACATTTGGCCTGGCTTCTCCTGCTCTCTCTACTGCTTCTGAGCTTCACAAGCCACCCCAGGTCAGACACATTCCTCGAGAACCCGTCACCTGCTGACCCTCCCGAATTCCAGGCTGATTTCCCACCTGCATTCATTTGTCCCCTTATTCTGCCGTTTGTGGAATCATCTCCTTGTGTCTGTTGCCTCGTTGTTCTCACTTCACTCTATCCATTATGCTGCCCATCACTACCTCAAGTGCTCACAAATGCACATCCACAATCTGTTCAACACCTGCTGATTCTTTCCCCTTCTGTCCATGTCTCCTTACAGCCATCGTATGTGTCATCTATCCTTTGACCAGAACACATTGATGAGATCTGCAAATTCCCAATCACCATCTGACAAAACGTAATTCAGGATTTACTCTCGAGGTTGTCTTGTCATGCTCATTGGATGAGCGTACACTTAAAACAAGGGAATGTTCAGAAACAGTATAAATGCAAAATGTTTGGACCGTGGAAGAATTGAGAAAAGTGGATAAATCCTGGCCAAAGTTACAGCATGTTATCCAGACTCAGCATCCCAATCTTAAAGGAAGTACCTTCATTATGGGAAGGCCCAGCCTGTAAATTAGGATGTGTATCGGCACTCTTTTTGTGTACGTCCTTTCTGCTGCTTCTTGATATGCCCCAGCGTTCCCATCGAGAAAGTCTATCCGGCTCCATTTCTTGGTGGGAATATAAAACAAGGAATGAGACAAATCAACGTTACTGATGAGACGATACAACCAAGGTAGAAACTGAGCTTAACTGAAGGTTACGACGAGGTACTCAGATTTACTTGCCCAGTCTGGTTTCGAGCTCGTTCCAGCAGAGCTGGATTGAACTATGAATCAAATGCCCTTCCACTTTACTGGCAGGGAAGTTCGAAGGGTGAAAATGCTTTGTCATTGAAGGGGAAATTAAGGCTCGTACTCAATGGAGGATGAAAAAGAACAGAGAGTATCTATCTATAATTCCAGCAATCTCTGTGTGTCTGTCTGTCTGTCTGTCTGTCTGCGACTGCCATTTCTCAACGACCGCCGGTCCGGTCGGATTGAAACTTGCCAGGAATATTGCCGGGGACCCGCGGATGTGCCTTTTCGAGGTTTGATATCGATCCGACGAGCGGTTCCCAAGTTACGGCCATTTATCTGTCGACCAATGACAAGACACATATGAGGTCACGAATGACGTCACAATTAATGTTTATTACTTTCGAAATCTTTAGATTTCGTAAGTATATTGATGACTGCCGTTTCTGTTTGTTTGTTTGTTTGTTTGTTTGAAGGCACGATAACTCGAGAACGGAAGAAGCTACCAATGTCAAATTACACCACGTGATTCAGGAGGGTCATGGCGAGTGCTGATTAGATTTTGGTCGAAATCGGTCAAAGGTCAAGGTCACAGTGAGGTCAAACATCCAAAAAATGATAACTCGAGAACGGAAGAAGCTACCAATGTCAAATTACACCACGTGATTCAGGAGGGTGGTGGCTAGCGCTGATAGATTTTGGTCAAAATCAGTCAAAGGTCAAGGTCACAGTGAGGTCAAACATCCAAAACATTCGATTTTTGATGGTTTGGTACAGAATCATCATAGAAACTTCTGGTTTGCGTCGCTGCCTTCTCCAGAGACAGCTTTTATTAGACAAGGTCAGAGGTCAAGTTGACGATTTCGTAAGTACCAGTCTATGACTGCTTGTTTATTTATTTATTTATTTTTTGCACGATCGACGGTCCGATCTGATTGAAACTTGCCAGGAATATTGCCGGGGCCGCGCGGATGTGCTTTTCAAGGTTTGATATTGATGGGACGAGCGGTTCCCAAGTTACGGCCATTTATCTGTCGACCAATGACAGGACACGGTGCTTTGACATCACAAATGACGTCACAATTAATGTTTATTTATTTATTTATTTATTTTTATTATTTCTTTTGCACGATTGAAACTTGCCAGGAATATTGCTGGGGACCCGCGGATGTGCCTTTTCGAGGTTTGAGAGAGAGAGGCTGCACATACTGGCACTCACCTACGGGCACGTACCTACGGGCCCGTACGAGTGTTTCAAAATAAATAGATCCCAATGAGCCATTGCTCGTGACCAATACCAAGTACCAGTTTCCTCATCCATTGGCCAAACACAACTGCAGCCGAGCATAATGGTGCCAGAAGATGCGAGGGATTTTCGGCACTAGAAGAGGAACCTTCTCATGTTCAGAAAGTATAAAATCACGTGAATTGAGAGGATTTCATCGTCTGATAAAGGTGTGATGCAGAAATCGAAGACTGGGATTGCTTGCAGTGATGCACATCTTTAGAGGCGTAGTACTCAATGTTGAACTAAACTTTACTGAAATTAAAACAGCAATCATATTAACGGTAAGAATTGTCAATGACCATCGATTACAAAGTAAGGAAAGGAGACGTCAACCTTGGATTTACTCGGTTGTGGTGGCAAGAAGGCTCGATTTCAATAACGGCTTCAAAAACTTCACTCCGTCAAGATGCCGATTAATGCAGCGCAAGCCAAATCAGAATTGCTGCTGCAAAATGTTCAAAAAAAACCAAAAAAAAACTTCCTTTTGTGCTTTCACATCACTATCTTTTCATCATAGTCGTCAATGAAGTCTGCGCTTTAAATCAAAAAGTGAGGCTTACCACGTGGAGGCGGGTGTCGAGAAGAAGATGCCTTTGACGATGTCGTAACTTTGTTTTCCATCTTGTGAATCATTTTTTGAAAAAAGCTGGGTCTCTTCGGTAATACGATTTCAGATGTCGCTCTTTTGAGAGTGCGTGCCGCAAGCTTCTCTGCAGGCGACGACTGCGCATCTCCGCTCAGGGAGGACATGCCGAAGGGATGTTCCAGCCTTTCTTCAGAGTGTGTGGGACCGCGCAAGACGGCGAGGCCCGAAACCTTTGCCTCGATGCGTCTGAGGATAGACGAGGCCATGGGAAGTTGCGAAAAAGTTTTTCTGAAAGTTTCTCGCTGAGGTTGCTCATTTTTCACCACATTGATATTTTCCTCGTTTAGTACTTCCTTTGAACCGATTTTGTGGAGAGAAGAAGACAGTCTTCTCATGAAGCCCAATGGATGTTGCACTGCAAGGTTATCAGCATGGTCAGGAACTACCTTCCCACAAGTCGGTACAGCGTCACATGGTTTCTTCGTCATCAGGGCCGTTTTCGATTCAGATGATGTCCCATGGACAAGGCCAGAAGCGTCAGTGTTGCCATTTTTTGCAGTTTCCACATTTCCTGAAACTGTTGGTGATTTACAAACAACTCGTCCTTCCAAAACATCGAGTTCATCAAAGGGTGGGCCTTGCGAAGCGTCATAAGGGGATGGTTCGATCGGTGTCCCTTTTTGACTGGGTCGATAAATCCCTTCCTCTTTTGTACCTGTTGATCTTGTTGAGATCCTCTCTTCAGACTTTGCCCTTTTCAGAAACGGAAGATGTCTCAGCAAGGATGACTCTGGTTTTCTTTTGAACATAGTCTCAAAGATCTCCTCCGAGTCGATATTTTCAATCCTGACCTTGTCCTCTTTGTGCGAGCCAAATTTGAGTTGTTGGGCTCTATATCTTCCTGGATCATTAGGAAGAGACAGAGTGCTGCCATTTCTAATTACTCGTTCCTTTTTATTGTCACCCACTATTGACGTATGAAAGGATTTTATATTCTTGGGTGTGCTGACTGTTTTCTCCAGGGGTTTACCCAGGCATGGAACAGAAACAGATTTTCTCAGAACAGTCAGTGCAGGGGAAGTTGGCTTTTCCACATCGATCTGCCGAAGGATTTCTTTTGAAAGTGATTTTGGAGGTTTTTTTGTTGGAGATGATGTGTTATTCATTGTCGATTTTATATCAGGAACACACAAGCTTGTTTCCGGTTGAGAATCGATCTCCTTGCTGTTTGAAGTTGGAGGAGAAGCTGAGATTTCGAAATTTCTTTGTGCCTGAACAGTTTGTGCCATTTTGCTTTTTGCACACTCATCGATTAAACAGACTTCCTCTTCCTCCGCTCGTGAAGCTGAAAGCTCCAATGTCTCTCCAGTAGCTTTTTTCTTGCGTGCATCACTGGACGCAAGCAAAGTTTCATGACTGCTTCTCGTGGTGGTGACTTTCGCGATTTCATGATCAGGAGACCGTATTGTTTCAGCTGCACCTGAATGCAGTGGACTCTTCGGCTGCAGGGGAAGAGCAGTTCTCTCGTTACGCTCAATGCAGTCATGTTTTTGTGGACATAAAGCAGTGGAACTTGTTTGTGACGTTGATGACAAAGTCTTCTTGGTCTGGCTGGACACTGGGCTGTGAGCGAATATAATGTTCGAAGATGTTCCTTCAGGAGGAAGTGGCATGACAGAAGATTGTGATATCATGGAAGAAACATCTTTAACGTCTGTTTGAATGTCCATGGATGCATCTTCAGACATGTTTTGGTTTTCCCACACATTTGTTCCCACAAGTCCGGTGTTCAAAAGGTCCCGATGCCGCCGGGAGTTCTCCAACGAGCCGTAGCAACCCGAGCTTGCATTTGGGAACTGTACGCCCGTTCTGTTGATGGCTGTGCAGCTGGACGCCCTCTGAGGTTCATCAGGAGGGATGTTTTCAGGTGCAGCTACACTTGCTCCAGGGATTTCTATCCTTCGACTATGGAGCTTTTCTAAATGACTTTCGACTGAAAGGCTCCGGACAAGTTCTCTATTATCCTCCCATCGCATCGGTTGTACGTGCATTTTAATTTCCGTCCTTCTTCTCAAGGAATTGGTTCTCCTTGAGGAAACCATATTCGTGTTAGTTGGCAAAGCTTTGACCGAGGCTTTGGTGGAAGAGTTGCCAATTTCAATGCGGCTGCATGACTGTCCTCGACGTCGAGGTCTGTGGGACTCAACCGCCGAACGTCCCCCAGATATCTCCTCATCCGACGAAGAGTTGAGAGTATCCAAGTCAAAAGATCGCTTACGAGTCATCAAGCCACGGCGACGGACCTGCACTGAGACGGATGATGGGGACTCCAATTTCTCATCTTGTTCCTCATTGCAACTTCCATTTTCTTGAGCTTGCTTTATTGGCGTATTCTTCATGAGAACCTCGTCCTGTAGTGTGACACACAAAGTGAACATCTTCAAACACCATATGGCCTCAATGTGGGTAAGTCTGAAATATTTTTTATTGTGCCAAGGAACTGATTTGTTTATGTGTTTTGGAATGACGTCGTCAAATGTTGAAAAGCTAATACAAGCTGAAACTCCACATTATATCTTGGTGGAATATATCACAGTTGAGCCATGTGGGTGATCATATCCTGCTATTTTTGTCGAACCTATTAGCATTGATTGACATAATGCTGACTTGTCATGTTGTAATGATGTGACACAAAAATGATAGATCTCATGTTACAAGTGTAGCAATATTTTAGCTTAAAATTGATATATTTTACCTGATTTTTAGCCTGGACATTGACAGAGTCAATTGCAACGTGCTCTTTTCCTTCGGAGTCACGGCAAGTAGAGGAGCCAGGCAGACCCTTGCAGTCCAGTGAGGGCAAAGCAAGATGGCAAGCCGTTGCTTCTTCCCAGTCAGAATCGGAGGCAGAGGAGGACATAGCAAGATCCACAAGGTGCCGGGGTACGCCCACAGACTGCTGACCCGGTGGTGCTGTTAACAATCCGGGCAGTGGACGCATTGTCATTTGTGACTTGTGTGAGATAAGGGAGCACTAGTCCGACAGGAGGGGGAGAAGGAAACAAGGATGGAGTCGTAAACAGGTCAATATACCAAAAAAAAAGAAGATCCTATGTCAGTCAAAAACAGCTCCATTAACATGATGTAAAGTCACATGTATGATGCAAGAAACTTCAACCTAAATTAACGACGCAAAAAGTAGTTCTGCTCCAGCACCAGTGAAGCCTGTCTCACTCTGTGCACAATCAACATCAAACAGATGAAACTTGCACGCTTGAACAATTCGAGAAAGTCATGGATCCTGCCAGTCACAACACTGTGTCACGTGTGTTGGTGCAACATATAATATGAATGAGAGATAAGGCTTTGTGCACTTTCTGGAGGTCAAGATAAATGCTCACCTGCCACCGTGTCCTCGACAGGAAAGAACGTAGACGGTCTTGGGATGTTACTCTCATGGAAGACCTGCAAGACACCTGAGAAGTGCATCAAAAATAAACATTCATGGAGAAAGGTATTCATGGTTGAAATGAAGATCGTTTCTTCACCTGCAGGAATTCTGTCCTCGTTCTTATTACGACTCGCAGAGAACCCGCCCCATGGGCGATCTTGTTCCAAGCATGCGCCATGTTCTTCGGATGCGTACATTTATTTGGGTGGTGTATAGGCAATTGACAGCTCTGTGTAAGCCCCCCAAAAAAATAAACCCATGAAGTTACGTGCATGAAGCAAAAACAAACCTTCTGCTTATGATTCAAAACACCTAACTGCACTGGAAAACGCGGCGACAGGAATAGTGTCCTGTAATGGCGAATACTGCACTTGTTATACTCTCCCCCACCTGGAGGCGGCGCTACACGATATACATTTACATGGAGAATTTGCGTCCGTCCCCTCTCCCCTCGAGACCACAGACACAGACAACAACACCCCGGTACATTAAATGGGATCATGCTGATCCGATGTAGCAAGTCTCGATGGAATCGGCCCACAACTGTCGGAGAAGTAGTGCGACAAACAAACAAAACACAAGCTATAAATGTCCGTGTGAATTATACAGGGTGGCTATAAAGTCTGGAAACATAGGCAAATATATATATATATATATATATATATATATATATATATATATATATATATATATATATATATATAATAAATGCTTTATTGACCTTACATTACATTGCACGACATGTTCAATATGTTGTCCCTCATGAGAAATGCACAGTTCAATGCGCTGTGCAAAATTGCAATGAACGCGGTGCATTAATGCAGCATTTCCATCAATAACAGCACATACTCGTATATCCGTGATGCGTTTCCTCAGATGATTCGTGTCTCTGATTTTCACTGAATAAATCTGCGCCTTCAGCATACCCGAGAAGAAGTCATCAAGGGGGTTCAGATCTGGTGAGCGTGCAGTCCACTCCACAGGGCCACAAACTGTAACATCCATCCATCCATCCATTGGGACCAGACTCTGTGCAGAGCGTTGGTGCTGCCTAAGCTGTCTCCTTGGCTATTGGGTACAATCCTGGACGGGTCGCCACTCCGACACACTATACCAGCATGTTGGCACTCATTTTGCCAACCTCGGAAGGATGACAGGCCGAGTTAACCTCACCTGGGATGAATTCAACAGCTGAGAGGGATTTGAACTCAGGACGCTTGGTTCCCAAGCCCACCGCCCTAACCAATAAGCCAACACCAGGCATAAACTGTAACAGAATGCCATAATATTATCTATGTGTACATACTTTATGGCCACCCTGCAGTGAGGATAAGGGAAGAAAGGGAGAAGTGATTGTGAATTTAACGTTCCATCTTTATTTTTTTTTTTAACATTGCTCCTAACAAATGGGAACAGGAACAACGCAGGCATGATAGGCCGAATGGCCTTCTCATGCTCCAAAGTTCCCTGTGTATATTTGTGTAACATTGTTAAGAACAGGGCCCGGTGTGTAACCCGGTCAGAATAGGTACACCGTATCCCTGCGTGTCGTAAAAGGCAACTAAAAGGGTTGGCGTCAGGAAGGGCATCCGGCCATAAAAACATCGCCTCAAAAGGAAACCATGATGAGTACAACTGATGGGCAGGGTACAGCCAGAAGTACCCTGTGGGGGTCCTCACCCCCTCTCGTTAAAACTCAAGGTGGGGAACCCGATCGAAGCAAGGGAGGAAATTTTTCCAGTTATGATGACCAATCGTCTGATGCCCCACGTGGAGATCGGTTTCTGAGGTTTGGTACATGGAATGTAGGGACAATGACAGGGAGATCTGGAGAAGTGGTTGAAACATTGGTCAGAAGAAGAGTGGACATATGTTGTGTGCAGGAGACACGGTGGAAGGGAAGTGGTGTGAGAATGGTGAAGGGAAGGCAGGGGCAGAAGTACAAGTTTATGTGGCAAGGGTGCCCGGAAGGCGTGCATGGTGTTGGTGTAATGTTTTCTGAGGAGTTTGTAGACAGTGTAGTGAGTGTGACTAGAGTGAGTGAAAGGTTGATGATGGTGAGAATCGTGATCGGAAATCTCTTGGTGAACGTCATCTCGGGATATGCCCCGCAGGTCGGTCGAAGCGATGAAGAGAAGAACATGTTCTGGTGTGCGATGGAGAAGTTGATGGAAAATGTGAAAGATGAGGAAGTTGTTGTGGTTGGAGGAGACTTGAATGGACATGTGGGAAGGAGTCCAGACGGTTTTGAGGGAGTCCATGGGGGTTATGGATATGGTGTGAGAAATGGAGAAGGTGAAAGGATCTTGGAGTTTGCTATATGGAGCTGATATGTTGCTCTGTAATACTCAATTCGAGAAAGCGAATAATAAGCTTATTACATACACGTCAGGTGGGTTGACGACAACCATTGACTACCTGATGGTGCGTCAGCGAGATAGGGGAAACCTCCGGGACACAAAGGTGATCCCAGGGGAGGAGACTTTCGCAGCACCACCTGGTTGTCTGCGATATAAGGGTGAAAGGTGCGCGGAGAATTCGGCGGGTGAAGTCCCAACCGAGGATGAAGGTGTGGAGGTTGAAAGAGGCGACAGTGAAGGAAGCATTAAGAGAGAGGCTGAGTATGGTTGAAGATGATGTGGTTGAGCTTGAAAGTGGTTGGATGTCAATGAAAGATAGTCTATTGGGAGCCGTTGGTGAGGTATGTGGATGGACAAAAGGACCACCGAGGCACTCGGAAACATGGTGGTGGGATGATGAAGTTGGAAAGACGATTGAAGAGAAGAGGAAGAAGTTCAAGGAATGGCAAAAGGCAAAGGATACGGTGGAAGAAGAGGCTGCACATGAAAGTTATAAGGAAGCCAAGAAGGCTGCAAAGAAAGAGGTTACAAAGGTGCAGGAGGCCCATAGGAAAATGTTTGGAGAACGCTTGGATTCGGAGGAGGGTAAGAGAGCGGTATTCAGGATCACAAAGCAGAGAGCGAGAGAGAGATTTGATGTGACGGGGGTGAGTTGCTTGAAGGATGAAGTGGGACAAATTGTTGTGGATTCAGATGGAATTAAAGGAAGATGGAAGAGATATATGGAAAGGCTGTTGAATGTAGAAAATGAATGGGATAGAAACATCGAGAGTAACCCAGTTTTAGGACCAGCAGAGAAGATAACTGAGAAGGAAGTTGAGGAAGCTATAAGAGCAATGAAGAGTAGAAAAGCAGGAGGGCCGACGGGAGTTGTGGGAGATATGTTGAAGGCAGCGGGAAGTTGGAGTGTGAATAGAATGACAGAGATCTGTAATCTGGTGGTGAAAGAAGGCCGCATTCCAGTGGATTGGGAACTGAGTACCCTCGTCCCTCTGTACAAGGGGAAAGGTGACCCTCTGGACTGTGGCTCCTATAGAGCAATAAAGTTATTGGAGCATGGAATGAAGGTATTGGAAAGGGTGTTGGAGAAGAGGATAAGGAAGAAGGTAAAGATTGACGAAATGCAGTTTGGATTTCTGCCAGGAAGAGGAACGACAGATGCAATTTTTATTGCAAGGCAGTTGCAGGAGAAGTACATGGAGAAGAGGAAGAAGTTGTTTGTTGGGTTTGTTGATCTGGAGAAAGCATTTGATCGGGTTCCACGCGAAGTAATGGCATGGGCATTGAGGAAGTTAGGAGTGGAGGAATGGTTGATCAGAGTAGTGATGGCCATGTACGAGAGAGCACGCACAGCTGTAAGGACGAAGGATGGGAACGGTGGTGAGTTTGAGGTGAGGGTAGGAGTGCACCAGGGGTCGGTACTAAGTCCACTTCTATTTGTAGTTGTGATGGAGGTGCTGGCTCGGAGGGTAAAGGAGGGT
>NC_140964.1:135996196-136021196 GCF_056783735.1 Eptatretus burgeri
TCCAAATTACGAGCGATTCAAATTAACCCTTTATGAGAAATAAGATGGCGTCTCAAGGCGAGCGGGAGCCGGGGGTATTAGGTATGTGTCGTCATGTAGGATCCATGGCCCAGGTCGGTTCTTTTTATAATTATAACCCCACCACTAACTGTGGTCAGTGGGAGCGGCTTGAGCACGAACTTTGCCGGCAAACGGAGTCGCACAATGGCAGCACGGAGCGGGCTGATATTAATGACACAGCACGAGGCGTGAGCTCCCAGTCACCGGTTCAAGGCACGTGGTCACGGCATGTGCCATGGCAGGCGTGGCAGGATGACTATGCGAGCATTGGCAGGCTTCAGGCACAATTGGGGGATGTTTTGGAAAAGGTGAAGCGTTATGAAGAATATATCGAGGAGGTGCAACGTGGAGTGGACGAGTCACAACGGCACGCAGACGCGCTTCAGAAAAATTACGTGTACGGGCGGGGGACACAGCGATTGGACGATTTACTGGAACGAATTCGGTGGCAAAAACATGACTTGGCCAATAGAGTCGACAAATTATGTGGGAAAAAGAATTTGGTAGTGTTTTATACCCGTCAGTTGGAATATGCAAAGAGCAAACTGAACAAAAGAATAGAGGAACAGCAGATTGGTATCTCCCAGGAAAGGAAACAATGGGAGGAAAAATGGAAAACCGAGCTCGAAAAGAAACAAAAGGAGCATGACTTGGAAGTTAAACAATTAATGGAAAAATTATTGGAGGAAGCAAGGCGGTTCAAAGAACTGGAGGGGAGAGTGAGGGAAATACAGTTGGAAGAGAAAAAATGTGAACACGATGGGGAGTTGGAACAATTGAAGGAAGAGATAAGAACAGGCAATCAGGAAAGAGAAAGCCTAGAATGGAAGATAAAAAGAGGAGAGAGACAGCTCGAGGAAAGGGCGGAGGAATTGCTGGAAAAGTCAAAACAGTTCGAAGAACTGCAGGGAGAATTGAGGGAGGAAGGAGAAAGGAAAACAAAGCTCGAAAAGGAAAAACGCAAACAAGATGGGGAATTGGAACGACTGAAGCGAGAGGTAAGGGTAAGCCAGTTTAAAAGAGAAATCCTGGAAGGAGAGATAAGAATGGGAAAGGAATGGCAGAAAAAACTAAATGAATACAGTAAAAAAGGGACGAATTGAGGAGGGAAGCGGTGGAAAGAAGAGATGAAATGAGTGAAGAAGCATGCAAATTGAGGGAGGAATTACAAACAAAAACTTCTGAGACACTGAAACACGAAAACAAAGAAAGAGGATTACAAGACGAACTGAGGATGTTAAAAGAGGAAAGGAAGAGAACAGAGAATGAAAAATTTAAGGAACCACACTGAGCAGATTGAACAATTAGAAGCCAAAGCAAAGTCGGAGTGTGCGGAGATGAGAAAGGAATTGGAAAAGAAAGCTTCTGAGTTACAGAAACACCAAAACAAAGAGAGGGAATTACAAAACGAGTTGAGGATGGTGAGAGAAGAAAGAATGACAACGGAAAATGAAACGTTAAGAAACCACACTGTACAGATCGAACAGCTGGAAGCGAAGGCCAGATTAAAGAATGAGGAACAAGAAAGAGTACTGAAAGAACAAGGAATGAGACAGGAGAAGGAAATCAGCCAAATGAAGGAAACCACGACATTGCAGAATGAGATGCAAAAAAGAGTAATGAAGGAAGAACAAATAAGACAGGAGAAGGAAGTCAGCCAACTGAAATAAATAACGAGATTGCAGAATGAGGAACAAGGAAGACAGTGGAATAGGAAATACAAAGAACAAGGAATGAGACAGGAGAAGGATGTCAGCCAACTGAAAGAAATAACGAGATTGCAGAATGAGGAACAAGGAAGACAGTGGAATAGGAAATACAAAGAACAAGGAATGAGACAGGAGAAAGAAATCCGTCAATTGAAGGAAACGATGAGATTGCAGAACGAGGAACAAGAGAGACAGTGGAATAAAAAACTGAAAGAGTATGAATTTGAAACTGAACGACAAAAGGAAAAAAATAGGTTGGAATACGAGGAGAAGTTGAAGGAGCAAGGAATGAAGCAGGAAGGAGAAATCAGGAGATTGAAGGACACAAGGAGATTGGAGAGGGAAGAACGAGAGGAACAATGGAATAGAAAACAAAAAGAACATGAATCTGAGGTTGACCAATTGAAAGAAAAGCTGAGGCTGGAGTACGAGGAGATAGACAAAGAACAGCGAATGAAACACAAAATGGAGATGAACCAAATGAAGAAAACCATGAAACTGGATAAGGAAAGACAGGAGAGGAAACGAGGAAGAGTAATGAGACAGCAGCAAATGAAACACAAAAAGGAGATTAACCAAATTAAGCAAACCATGAAACTGGAGAAGGAAGGACAGGAGAGGAAACGAGGAAGAGTAATTAGACAGCAGCAAATGAAACACAAAAAGGAGATTAACCAAATGAAGAAAACCATGAAACTGGAGAAGGAAGGACAGGAGAGGAAACGAGGAAGAGTAGTGAGAGAACAGCGAATGAAACACAGGAAGGAAATGAGCCAATTGAAAGAAACAATGAGATTGGAAAACAAAGAGCAGGAGGAACAGTGGGAGAGAAAACAACAACTATACGAGTGTGAAATTGAACAACTAAAACGGAGAGCGAGATTGGAGTCAACGGAGATTGAGGAGCTCCGGAGGGAGAACGAACAGCTAATGGGGCTCAGAGAGAAAGAACGACTCAGATGGGAAGGAAAAAGGAACCAGGAAGAGACAGAAATAAGGAACAAGGAGAGAAAATGTATAGAGACACGGGAGACAAGAGACGAGGTGAAAGTAATTGGGAGGGAGAGAAAAGAACAATTAAGACGGAAAGCAAGGAGGAGGTACGCAGAGATCGTGAAAGAGCAAGGAGTGAAAAACAGGGAAGGACGGGAGCGACTTAAGGAGAAAGCAAGGTTGACCTACATAAAGATAGGGAAAGACGCCAGAAAGAAGCGGAGACTAATAGACAGGAGGGGACAACAGAAACTTATAAATGTACAGAGACACGGGAGATGGGAATGATAGAGGGAAGACTACACGATGAAGACGGGGTAAGTGACGCACACACACACACACACACACGGAGGTAGTGGAGGATAATGGGGGTGAGCTCGCGGACTGGGTGGAGACCCAGTGCGAGCAGTTGGATGGCCTCCTCCAGGAACGAGGGGAGGGAGTATGCCCCCTTGAGGCGAGTCACGACCAGGTGAGTTCGGTCGTGCTTTGCGAGGTTGAGGGGACGGGTGCTGTGGACAGGTGCACGGAGAGCTTGGGGCGTATGGAGGCCCCGGAGACTCTTGTGGGGACACGAATCCCCAGTGTGGTTGTCCCTGTGTGTGTGTGGTACAAGGTGTGAGTGCGTCCCCGTGTGTGGAAGCGACCCCGTGTGTGAGTGGTGTGGTGGCAAGTGTGCCGGAGGGCGTGCTTCCCAGCGCGCCGTGTGTGAGTGAAACACCGCGGGCGAGTGCCCCCGCGTGTGTGAGTGAGGCACGGTGTGTGAGTCAGACACCGCGGGCTAGTGCCCCCGCGTGTGTGAGTGAGGCACGGTGTGTGAGTGAGGCACCGCGGGCGAGTGCCCCCGCGTGTGTGAGTGGTATGGTTTGTGTGAGGGAAATGGCACGAGTGAGTGGAAGGCCGCGAGTGAGTGGAGCCATGTGTGCGAGGGAGATGGCATGCGTGAGTGAACGGCCGAGTGCAAGGGAGACCATGTGTGTGAGAGAGCGGTATGTAAGGGAGATGTCGGTGGGCATGTGTGAACATGCAGCCGCGTCTCCCGGTGTGAGTTTAATGGTGAGGTGTGTTAGCGTCGTAACACGCGGGAGTGCGTGTGTTGAATGGCGACGGCGACGGCGACAGAAGAAAGAAAGCCGGGTGGCGGCTGTAGTTGTTTCGGGGACTGTGCCGGGTTCACCCAGCATTGAGCGCGAGGTCCGTGCTGTGCAACGCACGAGGCCCCCACGTGCTCGCTTGCGAGAGTGAAGTCCCGGTCCAGAAACGCCAGCGGTGGATTTGCCGATCCCGCGGACGGACAAAGTTTAGGCAGTATTTCGGATTTGGACCGGATGGGTTCTCCATGCGGGCGTGTGTGTTAAGCTCCAACGGGCAAAGCACATGTGTTCGTGTGGGGAACCCCTCGAGACGTGGGGCTTGTGTTTTTTTTTATGCGCACGGTGACGTCATGGCTGCACGCGGGGTTGGAATCTGGCAGGAGGGGTATTCCTGCCGGATGGTACCGTCCAAGGAGGGACGAGGTACACGTGCAGCTGCATGACGTCACGGGCAGGTGCAAAGTGAGCGAGCTGCGAGTTGCCGCGCTGGTGCTGCGCATGTGAAAAAAAAAAAGCAGGCCTCACTTCCGGGTGCACAGGATTCCTGGGCAAGGGGTGGAAGACCCCCTTGACCCAGGGCACAGGATGGAAACTAGTTCGGGGGAAGGGTTAGCTTAGTTAGACCGACTTCATGGGGCAGGGGTAAGTCCTCATGGAGTCCGTGGAATGGATTAGTTAGAGGGATTGTAGTCAGATTAAGGTTGGGAAATTGATTTTTGGGACATTCGAGGACAGTGACAGACTTGTGAATGTGTAGAGGGGACGTAGCTTAGCTACGTAGGTTAAATGGAACGTGCTATAGTTTAAGGGACGACGTGGGAGCACGAGTTAGTTAGGGGAGGTAGTTAGAAGGATGGCAGAGTTCAGCGGTGAGTGTGTTGAAGAGTTGGTGAGTGAAGTGGAAGCATGTGCTTGGTGAGTGAGTGAGGCCAGCGGGTCTGTGTGAGTGGAGCGAATGGGGAATGCATGGTGCGATGAGTGATTGGGGGGAGGAGTGACTCCCGCCCAGGGGACCCCGGGGTCAGTGTAGACTGAGTTAGTGGATTAGTCAAATTTACAAAATGGAGGTCGTTTTGTTGTTGGTGGGAGTGTAGGCTCGAAACCCGTTTGGAGGGGTGCAGGAGCCCTGTTGACGGGCTGGGAGCGTGGCTGCGAAAGGTGAGTATCGCTGAGTGGGTGCCCCGGGCACCAGGCTAGTCGGCCGTGGTAGGCCAAGGGCCCATGGGGGGCCGGGATAGCGTAGTGGGCACGGGTGCGCCTGCTTGGTGCGGGGGCCCGGGGCGCCATTAGCCGTGTGGGCAGTGTTGTGGGCACGGGTGACCCTCGGAAAGGGGCCCGGGAAGCCAGCCTGCCACGTGTGCGTTTCAGGGGAGGTGCCATGGGGGCACTCCCCGGTGTTAGGGAGCTGGTAGGCTCGGAGGCAGTGTCGTGCCCGGGGGTGCCATAGCGGGAGATTCGGCAGAGGGTCGTGCCTGCCAAAGGGAGCCACGTGTCCCAGCCATGAGACCGTGTGAGGGCACGGAGAGAAAATTGGGGGCGAGGCCTGAAATTGTGAGGACACCAACACAGGCGACGGGAATCTGGGTTGTTAGAACCAATAGATTAAGCGAGGGGCGCTTGTTGGAAGCCCCGGGGTAGTTTAACAGTTAAATGGTTGGGGTAGATTTGGAGATGTACCCCTCCGCACCATCCATCCCCTCGCTGTCGTTGTGGGCCGCTGGACCCACTTTGGTTATAGATCGCTGAACTCTGGGGAGGCCATTCTGAGGCTTCGTTGGGCCTCGACACAGGACGCTAGCTCTCCCTTGTTCCCCTCCGGGAAGGGAACGTAGGGGTTGGGAGTAGGCTAGGTGACAGGATAGGTTAGCCGAACAAGGACAGTACAGGGGGTTAGGGGACGATTTATAGTGGAGAAGTAAAAATAAAAAAATAAGTTGGGGCTAAATTGGGGTTTGACAAATTAAGGGAGTGGGTATAGACAGTGACTGGCAAAGGCGATAGGTTGGGAGGGAGACCGTAGGGTAGGTCCGAGCCCGCCTTCCGAGTGGCCAGCACCACCGCACTCCCTCCACCAACCTCCACTGAACGGCAAAGGCTGGCCAGCTTCATCTGCTGGCCGCGTTGCTGCAAGGCAAAGGCCGGCCCACTTCATCGGCAGCTGTTGTTTTGCTGCAAGGCCTGTGCCGGCTGGATCGTCTGCAGCTGCTGTGCTGCAAGGCCTGTGCCGGCCGGATCGTCTGCAGCTGTTTTCTGCAAGGCCTGTGCCGGCCAGTTCGTCTGCCGGCTGTGTTTGCCTGCAGCGGCCTTCTTCTGCGGGCTGTGTTTGCCTGATCACCTTTGCCATGCCATGCCCACTGCCCCTGTTCACCAGCCCCGTTCAATTTTTGCTTTGCCCCCCCCCCCTGTTCATTGCCATGTGCGCCAGGATCAGAAAGCAACAGTTTGCAAGCTGCGAGAACTGCCCTGTTGGCAGCTACAACACGGGCCTGCAGTGGCGGCCCGTGCACCGTGTTTGCGTCCATCCATTCATCCATCCATTCGTTGTGTTCATTGCGTGTGCCACTTGAGCTGGAACGGAGACTGCATTTGTGCAGCCCATGCACCGTTGTGGTTCACTGCGTTCAGTTCAAAAGGGAAGGCCTTGGACTGCGTGTGAGCAGCCGGCCACGTTCCCTGTCACCTGCATTGTTTGAGCCAGAGACTGCATGTGAGCAGCCTGGCTCCCTGCTAACTGCTTTGTTTTTGCAGAGTTCATTGATCCTGGGCCATGGTTTAGTGTAAAATTTGTAAGTTAAGGTTAAGATGTACTGTAAATATGAGTGCGCCCCCGGCATGTCTGTCTTAGCGCCGGCAATTTTATTTAAGTCGTCCGTGTGAGTGGGTTTGTTTAGGTAGTTACTCAGCCCTCAGGTTATTTATTTTGGGGACACGAATACCATGAATGTCGCACTCAGGGATCCGTAGGTAAAATGTACTCGGGGAAAACTACACATGATGGCACACGAAAATTTGACGACTCGGGACGAGTCTGTAAAAAGGGGAGGGGGTAGTGTTGTGGTTGACGAAATTCGCAAACCACCATTCAGGTCCCTTCGGTGAGATATCTCTGTAAGTATATGTGTAGTTAGGCCCAAACCCGTTGTTGAGAGGGAATAAATGTCATTCATTCGGGCTGCGACCCCTCTAGATAGCCGTTTTTCTTTTACTATCTTTATTTTGGACCAGCCGCCATTACTACCATCACAACCACCACCAACCACGTCTCAACAGCCATCACACAACAACCACCAACCGCAACGCCGCTTCACAACAACAGCCACGACCTTTACCGTCACAACTCGCCCTCGCAACCATCGCATCACCGTCATTCCCCTGCCGCTTGTGGGCACCGATACTGGACTCGTGCAGGGTGCGCACCGAGCAGCGGGTGCAGAAACACCAGCCTTTCCGAAGAAATCGGATCAAAAACGACTCACGCCCACTTCTGTTCCGTCCTATCAGCGAGCATGGGGCGATTTGGCCCCGCCTCCAGGTGCGTCGGAGTAATATCGCTATATGCAGATTCATGGATCAAAAAGCATTCACGCCCACTTTTCCTCTGTCCAATGGGGAGCCAGCCAGAGGTAAAGGGTCGAAGGTGAAGGAGCGAGGCCCCGGGGCTATAAAGGGCCGCGTTCGCTCGCCGGCAGTTGAGTTGAGTTGGGAAGAGCCAGTCAAGAGAAGAGTCGGAGAAAGCAGTTGGACGGAGCTGTGGAGAGTGGGAGAGTTGGAGAGGTGGCGGCGGCGAAGGCAGTCGAGGGGGCGCTCGTGTCAGAGTCGGGGAGCTGCGGAGAGGGGAGGCCGATAACGCGACAGAGGTCGCGGTGGAGACGCTCGTCGCGGGACCCGAACCAGCGAGATATCCTCATCCCCCCCGAGCATCAACAACCCCCACCTGTTTCCCCCCGCGCTGAGATAGTGCGAGAAGGGGGCCCCGTTCCCACCCCATACCAGGCAGTCCCAGCGAGGCCCGCGGAGTCGGGGCGCCACCGCCATTTTGCGGCTCATCACCAGACGGGTAGGCTCGACGCGGTCTCGGCCCCAGGCCCGTCTGCCCCCCTCATCGTGGAGGGTGGTCCCTTTTTCTTTTGCTTTGAGTATATGTGTTGTCGGCGCCGTCTGTGAAGTAAAACTGTATAAGTGTTGCCGTGTGCCCGGTAGTCGGTAGTAGATCTGCAGTGTGTGTTTTGCTTTTACATTTGCTTTTTGTGCATTATTGTGTGTTTCTTCTTCTTTTACATTTGCTTTTGGTGTATAATTGTATATGTGTGCTATCTGTGTGCCATCGCGAAATAAATGTGCTTTATGTTGAACTGTTTTTCCCGTTTCGCTTCGTCTTTTCCTTTATTGAATCTCCATCTTACTTCACGTAAAGGGTTGGTCGTGGGCTAAAACGCCCGATAATTAATCGAAGATAATTAATCGAACCATCGGGGTTGACGATAACACCGCTCGGTTATCCCGATAGTACGGAACTGGTCGCTTAAAGTGGCCCGTGTCCGAAGTCGACCTGCGGCGAGGTGCGATCACCCGGTCTACCCTCCGTGTGGGTACTGAGGTAGGTCGAATTTGGCGAGCAACCCTATCCCACGCGGGGGGCCGATTGGCACGATCGTGGTGAGGCTGAAAGGCCCACCCGTGACTAGTTCCCGGCGTTAGTCCGAGAGGGTCACGACGGGATTGTCCGTCCGGTGGGCGACGTGCCGCGATTCGAGTTACGTGGCCGTTCGCACGCCGGCGGGCGCGAATCCGCAACAATATATATATACACATATATATACATATATATATATACATACATACATATATATATATATATATATATATATATACATACATACATATATATACATACATATGTATATATACATACATACATATGTATATATACATACATACATATGTATATATACATACATACATATGTATATATACATACATACATATGTATATATACATACATATGTATATATATATATATATATATATATATATATGCATATATATATATATATATATATATATATATATATACATACATACATATATATATATATATACATACATACATATATATATATATATATACATATACATACATATCCTTATATATATATATATATATATATATATATATATATATATATATATATATATATATATATATACATACATATCCACATATATATATATATATACATATACATACATATCCATATATATATATATATATATATATATATATATATATATATATATATATATATATATATATATATATAAATATGTATATATAATGTTACGGCTGTGGAAATTCGCAGAACACCATAAAGGTTCCTTAGATCAGTTAGATCGATAAGTCTGTGTTCACTTAGATTTCCCCACCGTTGTTTAATGGGTTTTATTCGTATCACAGGGCTGTGATCCTTTGAGGTAGGTTTATCTTTTTCTATCGTTATTTTGAACGAACCACATCTCCACCACCATTACAACAACCATCACTCCCCTTAACCACAACACCAACCACAAGCACACCTGCCTCTCAACAACCACGTCATCCTCACCACTCCGCCAGCAACCGTCAACATCTCCACGCCACAAACATCGCCTCACCTTTGTCTCCGAAACGACGCCATCTTTGCACCAGCTGCGGCGAGTCCCCAGCGAACAGCGTCGCTGCAAACCGACGCGGGAGGTTTCGTTGTGAGCACAAGTCTGGTGATTTCTACCACGTCCGCTCCGTGTGGAAGCTTCGCCTCGAAAAACGGATCACACGAGAGAAAGGGGCGGGGCCTGTGGGGGTCGAAGGGTGTTGATTTCTACCATGTCCGCTCTGTGTGGAAGCTTCGCTCTCGGAGAATCGGATCCAGAGGGCCAGTGATCTCAACCACGTCCGCTTTCCGCGTGGGGTCAAGGTTCAGAGAGCAAAGGCCAAATCTCGTCCCCCCGGTCCTATATAAGGGCGAGCAGAACAGAGCTTTGAGGCAGTCTGGAGAGAGCCGAGTGGAGCCCGAAGTCTGGAGAGAGTCGGTCGGGGAAAGCCAAGGAGCTGCGTGGAGACCACAGCCGGGTAGAGCTTGCCAGCGCCAAGGCAGTCCGAGGTGATCGGACCTCAGCACAGTTCGCGCATCGCTGAGGAGCGGACGGGGTCATAAGAGCATCAACTCTGAGAGAGCATCAACACTGACAGAGCACTAAAAGACCCGTTCGTTCCTCTCAAACCGCGTTGCCGGCCGGGGCCCGGATCACCTCGCCTTGGCAAGGCCGCAATCAGGCGAGGCTGTCCTGGTGGCCGTGGGAAACACACGTCGCGACCTGCCCATCGTCGCACCACGAGGGTGTGGGTAAGCCGCATCGGTCTCGCGAGCCCATTTGGTCAATCAAGGCTCACGCACTATAAAAGGTCCACGGACCCTGTCTGCCACTCTCGTCTATGAGAGTGGCCCTTTCCTTCCTTTTGGGTGAATCTTGTGGCGCCGTGTCCTGACAAGTAAAAACTGAAGTGACTACATTAATAATAACCATATTCGATCGTAGTGCTTTCCCTTGCTTTTGTTTGCCTGTATACGTGTTGGCTGAACATACGTGCATGTGTAAAATAAATGTGCTTTGTTCAAATGTACTCCGTTCGTCGCGTCCTCCTTTCACCATATTGGAAATGCCACCTTGCATCGTGGAATAAATAGTGGGGTTTCAAACACCCGTTAAATAGAATCGGATCCGGTGAGGTCGGCGATAATACCCGCTCGGTTATCACTGCAGAACGGAATGGACTGCTTAAGCGGTTTGTGTCCCAAGCCGACCTGCGTCGAGGTACGGCTGCCCAGTCGGCTCCCCGCGCAGGTACAGAGGTATATCGAATTCGGCGAGTGACCCCATCTTGCGCGGGTAGACAATTGGCATGGCCGTGGTGGGGTTGAAGACCCACCCGTGACAGGGTTCCGGCGTTAGCTCTTGAAAGTCACGATTGAATTGTCCGTCCGGTGGGCGACGCGGTTGCGATTCGAGGTACGCGGCCGATCGCACGCCGGCGGGCGCAAATTCGTAACAATATATTGGTTCACGAAAAAAATAAGTGACCACTATCTGTCTGTGTGTCTGTCTGTCTGTGTGTCTGTCTGTGTGTGTCTGTCTGTCTGTCTGTCTGTCTGTCTGTCTGTCTGTCTGTCTGTCTGTCTGTCTGTCTGTCTGTCTGTCTGTCTGTCTGTCCCGAGCATAGCTCTGTGGGTTTTGATCCGATCCTGATAAAATTTTTGGTGGGAGGTTTATATCATGGTCGAGTTGTGTTTTCCTGAGAATGGGCGTGGTGCGCCCATTATGGGCGGAGCCACGCCCAAAAAACGTGTTTATTGGGGGTAGCCGATTTCAATTTGCATCTTCTCCTTGGGGGTTTGTCGAATCTGGCAGGGGGTTTTGGTATTTGGTTACCCAATGGCACCTGCATAGCCCCACGGAGCTCGATTTTTCATTTTCGTCCCAAGGTCAAGGTTACAAGGTCACGAACTGAGAAAATTGCGAATTTTGACATAAAAATCCATCTTCTCCGAGGGGTTTGTCGAATCTGGCAGGGGTTACGGTATTTGTTTAGCCCAATGGCACCTGCATAGCCCCACGGAGATCGATTATTCATTTTCGTCCCAAGGTCAAGGTCACAAGGTCACGAACTTAGAAAATTTCGAATTTTGACATAAAAATCATACGACCGCCCAAACTTTGAGAGCTAGGATGACAATATTTTTTATGCATAATGTTGAGGTCATTCCCCAACAAAAGTCTTGAAACCATTTTGCTCTATTTCGAACACCTTGCCCGTGGCGCCCCCTTCAAATTTGTTTTTACGCTGATTTCATCAAAGTATTATAATCCGATGAGTGCGAAATGCCATATAGCCGATATGACATTATATTGTTCCTGGAACGTTCCAGAGGAAGTTTTGCACCAAAAGTCATAATCCTTGCCTTTGACTTTTGAAGTTCACAAAGGTCAAATTTTCAAAGTTGTGGGAATCGAACCGGGTTTTCGACCTTCTTCGATGAACTAACTCCAATAAGCTAAAGCACGAATCCTGTTTCCTTACTTTAATGTCCACAACATTGTTTTGTGACCTTCAAAGGTGATGCAAAGGTCAAATTTTTAAAGTTGTTGAACAAAAGCAGGGTTTCGACATTTTGCAGCTTATAACATGTCAATCGTACCACATCATGTTGATCATTTTTATAACTTGGTCAAAATTATCACATTGTCTCATCTTTGACTTCTGAAACAATCTACATCGTCAAATACCGCTTGTGAACCATCGTCGTCTTCAGACTTGTATTTATATACTGTATATAAATATATATATATATATATATATATATATATATATATATATATATCCCCATCCCATTGTGCTGCCTCCCCGTCCCTTCGCGCCGCCTCCCCGTCCCTTCGCGCCGCCTCCCCGTCCCTTCGCGCCGCCTCCCCGTCCCTTCGCGCCGCCTCCCCGTCCCTTCGCGCCGCCTCCCCGTCCCTTCGCGCCGCCTCCCCGTCCCTTCGCGCCGCCTCCCCGTCCCTTCGCGCCGCCTCCCCGTCCCTTCGCGCTGCCTCCCCATCCAATCGTGCTGCCTCCCCGTCCAATCGTGCTGCCTCCCCGTCCAATCGTGTTACCTCCCCGTCCCATCGCGCTGCCTCCACATCCCCTCGTGCTGCTCTTCCCTTTCTGTCATGCTGCCCTCCCCTTTCCGTCGCGCTGCCCTCCCCTTTCCGTCACACTGCGATCCCCTTTCCGTCATGCTGCCCTCCCCTTTCCGTCACGCTGCCCTCCCCTTTCCCTCGGACTACTTCCTCGTCCCCTCATGCTGCCCCTCATCCCCTTGCGCTGCCTCCTCATCCCCTTGCACTACCTCCTCGTCCCCTCGCACTGCCCTCCCCTTCTCTCGCGCTGCCTCCTCGTCCTCCTCGCTGCCTTCCCATCCCCTTCGCGCTATTTCCCTCACAAACCCCCTGCCCCACCACACAACTCTCCAGAGGTCGAGGAGAGGAAGGGGTGTCAATGAATGTGTGAAATGGACAAATGTCATGCATGAAGAATGAAAGAAATTTGGACCTCCAAAGCCAGCCGCCAACTGGACATCCTCGATCATGCAATGTCTTTCCTTCACATTAAATTTCAACTTCTATTAACTTCCAAGGCCTTCAATTACAGCTCAATGCTCTCCCCTTTACTTTCCACCTTGTTCAGCTTTCCATCATGGAAACCAAGGCCTTCAGGATCAATGGAATCTCCCACGATGAAGCTGAGTCTCGGTGTCTATGACTTTGCCATTATGGATAGTCGGTGGTCTCTCTGTCTTCGACCGACTCATTTCTGGTCTTGCACCCTCTGCTCTTTTTCTGCTCTGTCCAACCCCCCACCCCCACCCCACCAAGGATTCTGCAGGGTGCACACGTGCACCATCAACCTCCTTCTGGTGAAACTCCCTAAATCCAGGATCACTGCTCACCTCCACTCAATCGTCCCTCTTTCGTCCTGCCTGTGGAAACAACTTCGTCAGTCTGTTCAATCTCATTCCTCTCTCCAGGGATTGAAGACTGCTATTCACCACACCCTCAGATCACCCTCCCACCCCCATTCACACTGATGACATTTTCTACCTCATTAATCCTCCCCAAGCTACCTCCTCCTTTCCAAATTATTGTAAACACCCCTCTCCTCCCCAAATAAAAAATGAAGTTATTTTTGTTCCACTTCTGTTTCATCCCTGGTTTTCCCTTCCTCTTCTTGCTGTGTTTGAACTTGTACCTGTGCTGTATCATGTGATTGGGTTTTCATATATCATGACTCGCCCGCTAGGGGTGGCAGGAATGTACTTCAGGACTCGCAATAAAGCGGAGTTGTTGCTAACACTCTTTCTTCTCGTGTTCCGCTGCACCTCGTACACAATAGTTGGCTGACGAGGATGGTTGAAAACGGACAGGTGCCCGTTTTCGTCGGAGACGACTTCGAATTGTTTTCGGAGCAATTGGGATGCTATTTCCACGCGAATGATGTGGTCGACGAGAGCAAAAAGAAGTCGATCTTGCTCGCCTCGCTATCGACGGAACATTATCGACTACTGAGTGATTTGGTGGCGCCGGACAAGCCCCGGGATGACGGGCTGTCGTTTCGGGACGTTGTGCAGAAGATGAAAGCACACATGGCGCCGGAGATGTCATGACAGCTCGCTCGAAACCAGTTCGATCGCCTCTCGAAAGGTGCAGAGGAGCGCGTCGCTGATTTCGTGGCGCGAGTGAAGCATTCTTCCGTGGCATGCAAGTTCACGGCGGAGGAGCGTCCAGCTCTGCTCAGAGATCGTTTTATTGCTGGTTTACAAGATGCAAAGATGGTTTCGGCGGTTCTACGGCTGAAGGGTGAAGCCATTACATTCGACTCGGCGGTCAGCACGGCTTCAGCTGTTGAGCAGACTCGCAGAGATGTTCGGGCCATCACCGGCCATGCGGGGTCGCGAGCGCCCCGGGACGCACGCACGACCTTCGGTGCGGGTCGGACGTCGCCGCGCGGCCGCACGAGCGGCGAGGCGACCCCGCGGACGTGTTTGGGATGCGGAGGTCGACACCTGCGCCGTGCGTGCCCGTACAAAGGCACCGTGTGCTTAAATTGTCACAAGGTGGGTCATCTGAAGCGTGTGTGCCGTGGGGCGCCGGCCACCGTTAAGGTGATGGGTGGCGATGTGCGAGGCGACCTTGGCGACCCGGGGCGGAACCGGCAGCCGTTGTTGAGCCTGTTTTCAATTGGCCCGGCGGCGGCGTGCCCGATGACGGTGGAAATCTAAGTGAACAAAATGCCGATCACGTTTCAGGTTGATACGGGAGCGGCTGTGTCGATCATAGGCGAACAGACCGTGCGTAGACTCAACGGCCTGAAGCTTATCAGGTCAAACCTCACGCTGTTCACGGACACCCGCGAGAAGATAACGCCAGTCGGGATGGCAGACGTGTCTGTGCGGTACCAAGGCCAGGTCACCGCGCTTCCGTTGTAGGTCGTGCGGGGGAGGGGACCGTCTCTTCTCGCTGAGACTGGCTGTCCTGCATCAGGCTAGACTGGGCCGCAGTTCACCTTGTGCAACCCGTGCCGAGCCGGTGGGAGGATCAGTTGGAGAAGATTCTTCAAAGACATCAAGGTTTGATTTGCGACGACCTTGGGAAACTCAAGGGCATGTAGGCAAAGCTCTTCCTGAAGGAGGGAGTGGTTCCTCGTTTTTGTAAACCACGACTGGTGCCGTATGCCCTGCAGGACAAGGTCAAGGGTGAACTGGAAAGGCTGGAGGCCTGTGGAGTGATCGAATGGGTGTCGTACTCAGATTGGGCCACCCCGGTCGTCATGGTGCTGAAACGGAATGGAGACGTCCGATTGTGCGGGGACTTCAAGTCCACGGTTAACCCGGGGCTCAGCGTGGAGCAATATCCACTGCCGTCAATCGATGAAATATATGCGCGATTGGCGGGGAGTCGATATAATACTTCACGAAGCTCGACCTGCGTGATGCATATTTTCACCTGGCGATGGATCCCGGGAGTAGCGAGCTTTTGACAATCAACACGTGTCAAGGGCTCTATCGATATACCCGACTCTGTTTTGGGATTGCTTCAGCCCCAGCCTTGTGGCAGAAAGCCATGGATCACGTTTGCATTGGCCTGCCCGCTCAGACCTACCTGGACGATGTGCTCATTGCGGAGAAAACGGCGGAAGAGCACCTTGCGAACATTGCCCAAGTGCTGACAAAGCTAGAAGCGTGCGGCCTGTGCTTGAACAGGGACAAGTGCACGTTCTTCAAGCAGCGCTTGGAATACCTCGGGCACATCATCACGCCGGAGGGGCTGTTGAAAGGCTTTCGGAAGGTGGAGGCGATTCAGCACATGCCACCGCCTCGCGACAAGACGCAGCTGCGCTCATTCATTGGTATGGCCCAGTATTACCAAAGGTTCGTGCGCGGGCTCAGCTCTCAACTTGCGCCGTTAACACGGTTGCTCAGGAAGGACGAGCACTGGGCCTGGGGGCCTGCACACCAGGCGTTGTTCGACGGCGTCAAGCGGCTGCTCACAGAGGATATGGTCCTCGTGCACTACGAGTCTGCGCGTCCGCTCTTATTGGCATGTGACAGCTCTGCATATGGCATCGGGGTAGTGCTCTCCCACAGGATGGACGATGGTTCCGAGCGGCCTGTTTGTTTTGCATCCCGGACCCTGTCCGCAGCAGAGCGGGAATATACCCAGATCGAGCGCGAGGCTCTCAGCCTCGTCTGGGGTGTGCGGAGGTTTCATCAATACCTGCTGGGGCGGCATTTCACTTTGCAGACGGATCACAAACCGCTTCAATTCATCCTGAGACCCGAACGCGGGGTACCGGTGGTAGCGGCCGCGCGAATACAGCGGTGGTGTCTGTTTCTTGCTGCTTACGATTATGATATTCAGTTCGATTTTAGTCAGGTCAGGTTCGATCTGTGACCTGCTACAGGTACCATGTAAACCTGTACTAACCTGTTCCATGGTCGGGTTGTCGGCGACTAAACCGTCTCCCCCACCAGGTTTTCTGGTGAGGAGGGTGTTTGGATGTGGACACCCAGCAGGATTAAAAACAAAACCTGTCAAAGGGCGGAGGAGCTCCTTGTGAGCCAACGGCCATCCATATCTAGTGCCCAACTGTGTCTGCAGACGTCCTCCTGCAGTTGGGTTACTTCTTATTAGGAGGTTGGTGGCAGGATTTGCACTCCGGCCACTGTAAAACGCTTCATTCCGCAAAACGCAAAAACGCAAAAAAATCTGAAAACCCACTCCGTGGGAGTACCTCCTGTGCAGCTTCCCTTCACAGGGCAGCTCACCGGATGACGGGATTGAGGCAAAGCCTTCGGGACCCCCAATCTTTGATAGGAGGGAAACCACGGGGTATCATCCCTGGGTCAGATTGCGGGAGAGTGTGTCGGAGTGGTGCTGAGGTGTTGTCCACCAGACGGCGGTCTCCTTGGGTTAACCTGAGGCGGTCCCTTCGGGTGGGTGCCTGGAATGTCCTATCCCTAAGAGAGGATGATCACCTGTCTCTGTTATCATCTGAGCTCAAGCGTTTGGACATCGGGATTGCAGCTCTCTCTGAGGTTCGGAGACCGGATTGTGGCGAGATAATGGTGGGTGGTTACACCTACTATTGGTCTGGTCGCTCTGATGGTTACCATACCCAAGGAGTTGCTGTAGCTGTGTCCAATAAGCTGAGCCCAATGATAATTGAGGTAACACCGGTCAACGAGCGTATTATGAGATTAAGGATTCGCAACTCCTTAGGTGTCATTTCCCTGGTCTCTATTTATGCTCCGACTGAGGCGAGTGATCTCACCGTGAAGGACACATTCTATGCCACACTGGAGTCTGTGGTTGATCAGTGCCCCAGGCGAGATACACTTCTAGTCTTGGGGGATTTTAATGCATCGACTGGAACTGATAGGGACGGTTATGAGGTGTGTGTTGGTCCCCATGGGTCAGGAACTATGAACCAGAATAGCACTAAGTTCCTTGACTTTGCAAGAAGTCATGGACTTAGGGTGGCTGGTTCATGGTTTCAGCGCACGCAAGCTCATCGCTGGACTTGGTATTCCAACGCTGGCGGTGTGGCAAAGGAGATTGACCATGTCCTCATTGACGGTCGTTGGAGGATGATCCAGAACTGCAGGGTCTACCGGAGTGCTCAGTTCCTCAATACTGACCACAGGCTTGTTGTAGCAACTCTAAAGCTGCACCTTAAATCCTGGAGAATGGTACCATCCCAGCCTAGGCTGGATGTTGCCAAGCTCAGGGATGAGAGAGTAGCTGAGGAGTTTGCGAACAGGCTGAGTGGACACTTGGGGGTCTGGGTGCTTTGGGGGGTCCTGAAGAGTTGTGGAGCACCTTCAAGACCACCGTCCTTGATGTTGCCGGTGGATGCCTTGGAGTTCACCGCAGGGCAAAGAAGAATTTTGTCTCTCAAGGGACACTGGATACCATTGACCAGAGTCGCAGGGCCAGGCTGAATGGCAGAGCTGAGCTGTTCAGGGAGCTGAGGCGTAAAACTGTACGTGCACTGAGGGTGGACAAGGAGGCCTATGTGCGAGGAATCTGTGAGGGGGTAGAGCATCACCTGTGGACAGGTGATTCTCGTCCCGCTTACAGGGGAATTCGCGCATTACGTTCATCCAAGCCCATCCCTCGGAGCACTGCAGTTCGAGCAGAGAGTGGTAGGCTCTTGACAGAGGAGTCTGAAGTGAAGGCCCGCTGGGCCGGTTACTTTGAGCGGTTGTACCAGGCTGATCCCCCAACTGTCGAGTTGGACGTCAAGGGTGTTACAATCCCTGTTGCTGACCCTCGAATCAACTGTGGTCCACCATCGCTTGTGGAAACACGGGCTGCGGTGAACCAGTTGAAACGGGGCAAAGCTCCAGGGATCTGTGGCATCCATGCTAAACTTCTCAAGGCTGGTGGAAATGCTGCACTCGTGTCGTTGCATGCAGTTTTGTGCTCTGCCTGGAACACAGGCATCATCCCAACTGACTGGAAGAGGGGCCTTGTTGTCCCTCTCTGGAAAGGGAAGGGTGATCGCCAAGACTGCAACAACTACCGAGGGGTGACGCTGCTCTCAGTGCCGGGCAAGGTCTTTGCTCGGATAATTCTTGATAGGGTTCGCCACCATCTGCTTTCGCACCAGCGTCCAGAGCAGTCAGGCTTTACACCAAAAAGGTCAACGATTGACCGTATCCTTGCACTTCGTGTCCTCACCGAACGCAGACGAGAGTTTCGGCAGGGGCTGCTTGCAGCCTATGTTGATCTCTGTAAAGCGTTCGATTCAGTGAATCGGGATGTCCTCTGGAGGATTCTTGGTCTTCGTGGGGTGCCACCGAAACTGATCGATCTGATGTCTGAACTCTACTCTGGTACTGAGAGTGCTGTGAAGTGTGGTGGTACCATCTCTGACTTATTTCCAGTTGTTACTGGAGTTCGTCAGGGATGTGTACTTGCCCCCACACTTTTCAGCACTTGTATGGACTGGATTTTTGGGAGGATGTCGGAGAGATCAAGTTGCGGTGCATCGTTTGGCAATGTCAAGATCTCGGACCTTGATTTTGCAGATGATGCAGTCATCTTTGCGGAGACTTTAGACATCCTCTTGGGGGCCCTCGAGGTGCTGAATGAGGAGTCGGAGCCGTTGGGATTACGGATTTCTTGGGTCAAGACTAAGATCCAGGCTTTCGGTGACATCTTGGATGCTGCTGTCCTGTCTGTGTCTGTTTGTGGTGATGATGTTGAGGTCGTGGATAGATTCACTTACCTTGGCAGTGATATTCATGTCTCCGCAGGTTGTGAGCCGGAGGTCAATAGACGTCTGGGTCGGGCCTGGGGAGTCATGGATTCACTGGATCATGGGGTGTGGCGCTGCCGGTACCTGTGCGGGAGGACGAAAGTCCGAGTCTTCAGGTCCTTGGTACTTCCAGTCTTGCTCTATGGGTGCGAGACTTGGACTTTGACCAAGGATCTGAGACGGAGACTTAATTCCTTTGGTACCAGGTCTCTTCGAAGAATCCTTGGCTATCGCTGGTCAGATTTTGTGTCCAACGAGCGGTTGCTGAGAGAGACTCGGATGAGATTTGTTACCTGCATAGTCCGTGAGCATCAGCTGCGGCTGTATGGACATGTGGCTCGTTTTCCTGACGCTGATCCTGCTCACCAGATTCTCTCAGCGAGGGAGTCTCATGAGTGGAGGAGGCCAGTGGGCCGACCACATGCCTCATGGTTGCAGCAGGTTGACCATCATCTCAAGGAGATGGGGATGGGCCTGGCATCTGCCTGGGGGATGGCCAGACGGAGGCCCCTGGAGTACCGGCGGAAAGTGGACGCAGCGACGCGCTGTTCTGGCACATGCTCCCATACCTGACCTGACCTGATTCAGTTCCGAAGCACCGAGAAGCATGCTAACTGCGACGGGCTCTCACGCTTGCCGTGTGCGGAGGGTCCAGCTGCGTCTGAGTCGGCCGACCAGATCGATGTGTTCGCGCTGGGCCAGGTCCAAAGCGGGCCGATCACGGCCGGACAGGTCGCGGTGGAATCGGCTCATGATCCAGTGCTCGCCCGTGTCGTCCAGGCGATTTCTATGGGGAATTGGGGCGATCTACCTTCGACACCGGCATTTCAGCCTTTCATGTTGTGCGCATCGGAGCTGTTGTTGGTCCAACGGTGCGTTATGTGGGGAGTGAGGGCGGTGATTCCGCCGAAGTTCAGGCAGCGGTGTTTGGAAGAACTGCATGTCAGTCACCTTGGCATCGTGAAGACCAAGAGGCTTGCTCATCGCCTGTTGTGGTGGCCGGGGTTGGACAAAGACATTGAGCGGTTGGTTAAGCGTTGCGCCACGTGTCAAACAGATGCTGATAACCCTCGTCGAGCCTCGGGGCTTTGGCCGACCCCAGGTAGGGCCTGGCAAAGGGTCCATGTAGATTTTGCGGGGCCAGTTAATGGCAAAATGTTTTTGATTGTGATCGATGCATTCTCAAAATGGCCGGAGGTTGTATTGCAGCATACATCAGCAAACATTGCAGTAGAGAAACTGCGGACGATCTTTGCTAATAAAGGATTACTGGAGATCCTGGTCTCTGATAACGGTCTGCAGTTCATCGCAGGTGTATTTGATGAGTTTATGCGTCAAAATGGTATTCGACATCTAAGGTCCGCACCGTATCATCCTGAGACGAATGGACAGGCTGAGTCGTTTGTTAAGATGTTGAAACGGGCTTTGCGCAGGGGGGTGTTGCACCTGTGCAGACGGTGGTCGATGTCTTTTTGCTCCATTACAGGAACACGATTCATCCTGTCACGGGTGATTCTCCTGCCATTCGTCTCTATGGACGGGCATTGCGGTCCAGACTGGATTTGCTACGACCTGGAGGGTCGGGGAGTGGGGCGGTGTCGCATCCGACGTTGCTGCGCGGTTTCGATGTGGGACAGCGGGTAATGGTGCGCGATTATTTCCCCGGTTCCAAATGGGTGCCGGCTGTGGTCTCTGTGGTACTGGGGCTGGCGAATTGCATGGTGCGGACTGATAGTGGGGAGGTGTGGAAGCGGCACGTGGACCAAATGCATGATCGCTGTTCAGCATCACCCCCCCCCCGTGCCGAGCGATGTGGGACCCCCACCTGTAATGTCACCGTGGCCAGACGTTCTATCGCTTGAGCCGGATATGCCAATGCCCACGGGGTCTTCACCTGATTCAGTCCTGCCCGAGGACGTCGGGCAGGCTGGTCGGCCGGGGGCGGTTGTTTTTGCGGATGGCGCAGGTCCGGCAAGGGTGTCACCTCGACCGAGCCGGGAGGCGTCTGAGCCTGGGCCGTCTGGCGTCGCTGCCCGTCCGAGGCGGGTCAGGGTGTGGCCGCGGTACTTGGAGGATTTTGAGTGTTGATTGGTTTCGGTTGGTCATGTTATGATTTTCCTTTCATCATTTGACTTGTCATTTTACGAGGGGAGGAGTGTGCTGTATCACGTGATTGGGTTTTCGTATATCATGACTCGCCCGCTAGGGGTGGCAGGAATGTACTTCAGGACGCGCAATAAAGCGGAGTTGTTGCGAACACTTTTGCTTCTCATGTTCCACTGCACCTCGTACACGACAGTACCTAGCTTGTTCATCCCATGTGTTCTTCTCCCCCTCCCACTGCTGACATTCTTTCATCAATGTGTGCACCATCCCTCTGATGGCCGTTAAGCTGGGCGTCCTATCTGCCATCATTAGTTGGTGTATGTTAAAGATCCTGCAGTGTCCCTCATGAAGAGTACATGAGACATTGTCTGTACCATGAACAAAAGCGAAATGCCTGCTTTAACCTCCAGGGGCACTGCATCAGTGGCCCAGCCACACTCCTATCAATGAATGAATGAGTCAAACATCAGGTCTGGCCAATAGGTTCATGGAAAAACACCTCCAATTTGTTTATTAGCTCACCTGGAACATAGTTCTGGGGGGAGCTTATGGGATGGCGTTTCATCCGTCCCCCCCACAAATACTTGCAACTTATTCTCTGAAACTACACATATGATTTCGATGAAACTTTCCCACAATGTTCATCAACATCCGTGTATGTACCAAAGTTTGTTCTATTATATACACCTATTTTGCTTTCTTCCTTTTGAAAAATAGCTTTCTTCTCAGAAACTGCACATTCAAGTCTGATGAAACTTGACCACAACCTTCATCACCCGTGACGAACCAAAGTTTGTTTACGGCATTAAAACACCTATTTCTACAGGTATTTACTTTCTTCTTCATTGCATATTTTGTTGGTGATCCTTGCCTCCCAGTGATTCCCTAGTTATCTTACCCAGCCGCTACCAGGTGAGCACCCAGGGATATTGCCCCTATGTTATGTTTAAAATGCAATTTGACAGAAATGCAAAAATGAATGAACCACAAGTTTAACGATGCTATGTGAGCTGCTAACGACATATATCTAATTTTCAAGAAAACAAATCATCATGAATTTTATGGAATTGAAATAAATATATCGGAGTTTCCTTTCCCCGATCGTCTAAACCAAAAAACCCGCAAAACTTCAAGAAAAATTGCACACATTTATATGCTCTTGTAAGTCCTGTATGAGTAGGGTACTCCCACCCTCAGGTGTTTCACAGAGATAGGAGTTTCTGCTCCTCTTAGCTCCCAAAAGTGCCCGCTGGTCTAAACTATAAATGGCAGACATCCATCACCTCATCATTTCAAAGACCCACCTGAAGCCATGGGTGGTTCAGACATTCTTCGGCACTTGGTCTGCTCCTGTTCAAGAAGCAAGTAAAACAAATAATCATAATAAAAAATAAAAAATGGAATTTCTCACTTTCATATTCTTTGAAGTTCCAATCTTTGATACACACAGACAATCATTAAAACATTATGTACTATCGAGGACATGAAATAACACGATGAGAAACACCCACGACACCGAGACGACACCGCTCCAGGCATGAAATTTGTAAAACTGAGTTCCAAGTCATTTTTATCACTTTGTTTGGTGTTGTGATATTGAACAGCACAATTCCAAATTTAAATGTGACACCATTTTTTTTATCTTTTTCAGTGCTCGTACTTCTGCTCTTGAGCCAGTAATTGACAGATGAAATCTCTGGATCCAGTACTAAGCCTGGCTTGTTGCCGTTTGAGGCAGGACCAGCCACGAAGGACGTTCTGCAGTGTGGCCCGATCGTTTTCTCCAATAAAGGGTGTTGTTCCATGCAAGCTGCAAAGAAACATCAACATCACCGTTCCCATGAACTGTTACTTTCCATTTCAAGCAAGTATCGGAGATATCTCAAAGATAGTTATGACTATCATGGCGGAATATGTGCTCATCAACCCACCTCCCACTCCCACCCCTTACCCAATCAACTCTTCGCTTCTTACCTCTGATAGAACAAGGAACTTTGATGCAGGAGGAGACCATTCGGCCCATCATGCCTGGGCTACACCAATACCAGATTAAACAATAAAATAACTGTCAGGTTATAGACTCAATGTCACTTGAGGGGAGATGTTCTTCATGCAAATAAAAATAATGTTTAACATATTTTATCATTATTATTACAGTGGTCGCTGCTTAAAAATATTCTTTTTCAGAACGGCTGGACAGATCGAGAATAAATTTCACACACGTTCTCCAAGCCTTGGGGATACCAGGGTGTTCATGAATAATTAATTGATAGGTCACATGAATTGGCAGCCATATTGGATTTAGGGAAAATATTTCAAAAATTCTCTCTCTTGAACCTCGATATCAATCAACATCAAACTTCAAAATTATGATCGAGTTGTGATATGGAATACATATTTTAAATTTCAACCTGATCGGACACATGGTCTGGCAGCCAGAATTATTAGTTTTTTTTGAATCTTGGTTCTTTTTGATTTTTAATTTTTTTTTTGATTCAGACTCACTTGGCTGGGCCTGGATATGTTTGAAGTTGGAGGAGTAACATTTGAAACCCGAATCCCATCGAGGCTCCAAATGATGATTTCATATTTGCTTTTTGCTTGTTTGGGTTCCTTCTGATGACTTCGATGCAGTACCAATTTTATTTGGTCTTCAATTTGATTTGAATTGAATTGTTTTAAAGGTTTCAGGGTAAGTCCAATATGGCTGCCAAACCATGTGACCTATGACGTCATAGGTGGGGAACTTTTTGTGACTCATGGATAGGCGGTCATACCTGTAAAGTTTCTCCTCGATCTGTTCAGCTGTTTCGGAGATTGTTGAAGGATTTATTATTTATTTTTTTTTTTTTTACAAAAAAAAAAAATGGCTGCTGAACCACTTGACCAACGAGAATGGGCACTCGGTAGAGCACATACCTTTGCCTCCGCTACTTTTTTTGTTCTTGGCATGAGAGTGGGGGGAACAGAACAGTGAACATTTTGGTGTTGGTTTCATGCAAATCGGTTTTGATTTGACCATGTTATGACAAAAACCACATATTTTGAAAGGTCGTGACCCCATTGACCTTTGACCCCCAACCGCTAACAAGGGTAATGACGTAATTGTGTCATGTCGCCCATCACAAGATTGGGCAATGAATTCTGAACATTTTGGCATCGTTTGCATGCCAATTAGATCAAAATTGACCGCGCTATGGTAAAAATACGAATTTGACCTTTCCGTGACCTTGACCTTGACCTTTGACTCGATCGCTCCCAAAACCTAATCAAATGTTCCTTGGATAATAACCCATCATGCCACCAAATTTCAAGCGATTTGGTTTAACACTTTCTGAGTTATGTGAATAACAAACAAACACACACACACACACATATTCACAAATAAATAAATAAATAAATACACAGCGACCAATACATAACCTTTCGCAGAATGCGAAGGTAATGACGTCATAAATTTTTTCTGTTGACAAATTTCCCCGAGATGGCCCTCAAACATTTTCTTACACATTGGATGTAGCATTCAACATGTGCAATTATGACGTAACAACGAAGGCACCCATGACATAAAAAAATCACATTTATTCCACATGGGGAGTTTTCACATGTGCCAAGTTTAATTTTTTTCCTTGGAGCGGTTT